>NC_039509.1:8602002-8852379 GCF_003672135.1 Ooceraea biroi
AATAAATAAGACCATTATTTTAAATACAATTGCGTATAAACTCTATATGTACGAAATAACGACATAAATAACAATTGTTGCAGTCTTTCAAAGCATATAATGCTGTTCTTACTACCTAAGTCGATTAGATATTCAGTCTAGCGACTACTCTGTCTCACAAGTAAAAAAAGTTATCAAAGGTTAATCATTTCCCAGTGAGAAATGATAAGTTGCATAGACATCAAATCGACGTTTTTTAGATGATGTGTTTAGATAATTAGACGTCTAATAGATGTCAATCTGATGTCTATTCGACTACTATTTCTCACTGGGATTATGAACCACCTTGTATATATTAATTGTATTTTTAATATCTCCTTTATATATTTTTATAATGAACACAACGCTTAAAAGAAAAATTGGAAAAGTAATAACTCAAAATTGTTTTCTTAAATGATACTTTTCTTCAGTCATGCTTGCTCAAATATGACGCGCTATGTCTAACAAAATTAAGAGAGAACAGTAAAACATAACATAAAGAACATAAAAACATAAAATAAGAACATACAAACATAACATAACAGAAAATGAAGTTATGTTTACAGTATGATATTTTTTATATCAAGTTGGAACTTTGTGGCGATTATTTACGCTATAGTACTTTACTGATCAAAATGCTTTTCCAGTAACGATAACAATCGCTCTCGCTGGGCATAATTCTGCTCGTGATGACGTTGTTTTTGTTCCATTAATGCTCGAGTCCAAATTGGTGTTTCGTTTTTTCTTTTTCTCACTACTCGGTTAAGTACACGATTAGTTGATTCAACAAGGTTAGTTGCTTGCAATTGTAAATTTTCTTCATTTTCTACGTCATCGATGAATTGTGTCTCATTTATGTTTCGAGATGCATTTAACGCAACGTAATTTACTTTAAAACCGCGTGTACCTGATGCGATCGACAGCGGAGCAATTTCTGGTTGTTTCCTTAACACATCGTTAATAATGTCATAATATTCCCATTTCGCTTGTTTGCCTGCGCCCGATTGATTCCTTGCGTCCTTTAACATTTTATATTTTTTTTTCATTCCATTCCACTTGATGTTACAGTTCTCAGCTGACAAATTGTAACCGTGAGTATTCATGGATGCAGCAACATGTTTCCACACTTGTTTATGTAATGGACTTGTGACACATTCGACGTGCTTACTCATGATATCTAATAGCAGTTTCGTCATTGCATTAGTCCATTGCACTCTGTAACTTACTAATGTACAATTATTTATTGCTGTAAAGAATTTGAGGAATTAATTATATACCATATAATTAAGGAATTATATACGTACTAACATCAGGTACTTCTTTTACTGAATTATCTGTTTCAGCCATTGCGTATTTAACAAACCAAATCTGTGGAACATAAAGCATATATTATACATTTTATCAGCATAAAATTAATATAAATTTACAGTACCTCTAAACAAAGTATCTTAAGAAATTAGCAACAAACTCCAAATAGAATATCGGACAACGTATAATTATCTTTATATTGTTGAGTAGTAAATTATAATTAACAAGTACCTTATATGTAATGTGTACGTTGTATTTACTAGATTAAAGCAAGATGTTTGAATTTTGTTGCTAATTACTTAACTTATTCTAATTTACATTTAGACTTAATGCAAATATATGTCTTATTTATTTAAGAGCATCTTGTGTGTAACAGTACTTCGTAAAGAGTGACTTTATGAGATTAAACTGAGTAATAAATAATATTTCTTGAAACAAAATTACCTGATTCACGCACGTTATCCGCCAAGCTAACTTTACCAACCCTGCTCGATATATCGGACAGCGTTGAGTTGTCTTGAACCATGAACATACTAGATGGTTGTGCCTATTACACTTTCGGCCCTAGTGGAACTAACTCATACTCGATTTCTAGTAAACACTCTATAATACACAAGGGTACTCTAATAGTAATTAACTGAATGCATTAAATTATTATCCAGAGGTACAAGGGACCTTATAATAATTAATGCATAAGGTTGTAGAAATTTAGGTTAAATTAATAATTTTAATATTTCATTTGTTGGGATTGAGTAAAACAGTGGACAAGGTGTTAATTGAAGATTATTTCATTAACAGAAAATAATCACTTATAATTTAGTACCATTATTGGTTGATTCATACTACTACCATGTAAGGTTACCTTTATAGCTTTTCATATCTTAATAATAATCATGCAATATTCGCATTTAAAATTAAATATTATTATCTTTATAGGTTTATTAAAGATTTTTAATATTAAAATAAAATAAAAAAAATTTAATTAACGGGGCGCGAACCATGAAATATTAATTCTTAAGGCGGCGATTTACTGACGCCAGATTAAAGTAATAATCGGTGTCCACTGTCTTAATCAAAAGACATAACAGTCTCTTCGATAAATTTAATCATTAAATGTTAGTTGCCTGAAAGTCATACCGGATGTTCCGATTATTTAGTACGGAGAAATTTCTGTTGACCATAAGTCCCAACAGCTCATGCGATAAATTCGTACTGAGAATTTTATGTTGAACATTGGGAGAAAATAATTTTATCTAACCAAAGCACTGAGCTCATCGTCCCCACCAGACTTTTCAAGGTCTCGATCCCACCATTAATAATTTTAAGAGCGGGGAACCAATCAGCGATCAAGGCGTAGCCTCCCTACTATTGTAACTTTGCATTTAATTATAAGGTCCCCACTTTTTGTAACCCCTTCTCGAGCGACAGGGACTCAGCCCTAAAATTTTAGTATAAGACTTGGTGCAGCAGCAAGAGAGGGTCACTTATTATTTGATCATTACTTTCGTCACTTCGCTTTATAGCAATACGTCGCTAATAAAGCGTCTACCTAACTCAGTACTTGTCAGTCACTTATTATTTGCTTCTTGAAGTCACTTCGCTTTATAGCGTTACGTCGCATATAAAGCGTCAACCTAACTCAGTTACTTGTCAGTCATTTATAATTTGCTATTACTTGATTTGCATTATAGTGTTGAGTCGCTACTAAGGCATCAACCTAATTTAGAATCAGTGGAGTTTGTTTAACAATTATTTCTCGCTGCTGCTTGTTAAGTGCTTCCTGGCCTGAGGGTCCAGATTCCTGCGAACACTTGTGAGTAGATTTGTACCAAGTTTGAATTCTTATTGTATACCCACTATTCTTAATTGTTGTTTGCCAACTCATACGACTTTATTTTATATTCATACGACATTTGTATTCAATCTCTCTGTAACACAATTATATTATATCTACATTCAGTGACAGTTTACTTATTAATTCATCATTTATTTTGTAACTTTTGTACCCTCTTTACCTTAATTAATTATTCATTTATATGATCCTTAAAATATTCTTTAAAAGATTTATACTACCTTTCCTTATTTTACTTGGCGTTTATCCGCTGATAGTCCGACTTCTTTAGTTTCATTTTATTTATACTATTTTCAGCTATATTACTACTAGGCGATACCATTTATGACTATACTACTAGCATCAATTTGCTCGTATTATCAGCATAATTCCTTATTATTTCACTCCTTATTATTTTATTTGTTGATCCATTACTACTTACAGTTATATTATTAAGCGTCCATTCCGCTTTTGATACAATTTTTAATTATCCTTTGAATATTAGTATTACCTATACTACTAATTAATACTACTAAGCGTTTACTTCGCTTATGATATAAATCTTTCATTGAGTTGTACTACTTATTCATTCTTTTTACTACCTATACCAATCGGCATTTATCCGCCTGCGATATACCTTTGTCATTGACTCATATCACTATTAATTTACTTATAAGTTATTATATCAAGCGTTTAATTCGCTTGTAGCATGACTTTAATTTAATTCGTACTACTTATTTACTTGTACTACTTACCCTTATATTGTTGAGCGTTTAATCCGCTTGCATTACAACTTTTTATTAACTTACTTATACTACTTGAAGTTGTCCGTCTACGATACGATTTTATTAGTTTATACCACTTATTTTACCGTTAATCCAACAATGAAGAATATAAGGTTCCAAATTTGGAACTTTGAAGTGTGAAATAAATATTTTAGTACGCTTATATACATATACTACCTATATTTTGTTTTCACCAAGGCAATCACAGCAATATTCGCTGTAATCCATTTCATTAATCCATTTCCGAGCTACACATTGTTCCAGGATTATGTTTTTATATTATTACTCTTGATTAATAACCTTAGATTATTTTTATTATTAATATTCAAGGAACATATTAAAATATACGCTATTAATAACTTTTGAACCAGTTATTGTCAGTATTTATTTGTAATCTTTTTATTATTATATTTAGAATCAAAGAGGGAAAATATCTAGAAGACTTATCGTGGTTATGGAAAACAATTTTGGAATAAGGGTAGGTACTTAAGCGTTTACTCGCTTTAAGGAGCAAAAAGTGCTCTAAGTACATTAGAAATTTTGTTTTTATGTAGATGGTAAAGAAAAGGCGCCATAGGGCTGGACGCCGAAAAAAGGAGAGAATTGAATACCTCTAAAGATTACGCCGAGAACAATTTGCAAGGTTTTTGGAAAATCTTAATAAAACTGAACAACATTCGGAGCGGAACATTAATCAGGTCCCTTCGACCTCAACTGAGGGCAAGAAGGTGCCCTTAATACATTCAGAGCAGAACATTAATCAAGTTCCTTCAACATCAACTGAGGGCAAGGAGGTGCCCTTAATTCCGTCACTTACCAACAGTAACTTTCCTCAACATACTTCTTCGGGAAGCGACGATACATCCGCTGAATCTGAGGATCCAGGAACAGGATCTTTACCTCAACCTATTACTGAGGAATCTGAAATTATCAATTTAACTTGCGATGAATCTGACATAGAATTTATTGAGGAAATAGAGTTGTTTCAGAATCCCCGACCTGATCCAATAATAAACTCATACTTCATGCAATTAGAGAGATTTGTTCGGGTAACCTTAATCGACAATGCCAATAACACCACTGTAACACACGAAATTCCAGAAGAATTGGAACCATCTACTGAGGAATAAAGTTATAATCATTCACTAGTTAATATTTTATTTACACCTCCCTAATTTTGGTTAAACTTACGAACTGACTCAAGCAATCAACAGCGTTCACCCGCTTTAAGCGTGGACTAGAAGAGCGAACGTAAGGTTAGTTACTACTTTAGTCATTCTACTTGAGTTATACTACTTGAGTTATACTATTTAATTATTTGGTTAGTACCAGTTATGTTTATTATTTTCCTTTGTCGTTATTACCTAGATTTAATACATAGTAATAAATAATACTAGCATCATAGAGTCATAGACTATATTTTATTAATCAACAATTATACATTCATAGTTTTGATTCAGAAAGATAACCTTGTCATCATTGTAAGTTGATCCAAACTCTCTCCATTCCCGGGTAAAGTCGGTGTATGCAGATTGACCCTAAATCAAAAGAGAGTATCTGATGTTAAACTACCGAAGGCTAGGTTAGCACAGAAACCAGGTTAGCAACGTTCTCACTTCCCCGGACGTGCCATACGATACGATACGATAACCACACGGAACTCGACGTGTCGATCTCCCCGGGCGTCGGTCACGGCTACACGGCAACGGCACCCGACGGGCACCACATCGAGCTACGGCTCTCGCTGGTCCCAGTAGAACGGGTCGACTCTCTACGACCTTCGCCGCCGCCCGATTAACGAATCTTTAACTACGCATTACGACGTGAGGCGCGACGCAGACAGACTCCGCCGGAAAACGATACTACACGCGACACGGCGACAAAACTATACTTTACGCGAGAACGATAGACTTTACGCACGAATGATGAGAGCGATACTGTACGCGAAAACGATGGAAGCGATACTTTACGCGAAAACGATCCTCTACGGCATAACGCCACCTTCGACCGAACGGCAACGGTCCCCGCCCGTACCTCGGATCGCGACTCTCATTTCGACAACGCATAACTCGCAACCACAAAGCGCGACGCAAATAACAAATCACGACAACCAACGATACATTACGCGACCACGATCCAGCACGGCATACGGAACGGCAGCCCGCAATCGCAAGTTCCCCGCACGTAACCCGGATCGCGACAATTACAATTCGACAAGGTACAAATCGCAGTTACAAAGTGGACGAGAGCTGGCTGTGACTATTTAGGAGCGTCCCTCATTACGCGAAATTAACCGGGGCCGACGGACCTCGCCTCGGTACATCTCGACAACGGCAAAACGGCATAAAGTCGCCACACGTGGCTCGAAGATCGTGCATAAGTCTGCGCAATTACGAAACGTCGAGATCCCGCGAGGTTCCGCTTACCCGGCTACGTGGACTATCGTCGCAGAGTGGAGATCTTACAAGTCGGCTCGTCCCTCGAAGTCCTTATCTCGGGCCCACGGCAGGATCGCTCTAGTCCTCAGACGTCGTCACAGCACGGCCGCTAAGCTCAAAGTCGTCGTTACCGGGGCTCGCCTGGAGGTCCTTGCCCTTCGCGCATCAATCTGCGCAACCCCTCGCGCATCGATCCACGCATCGATCCGCCCCTCGCGATCGCCGCGTTATCGCCGCCGTCGCCGCTATCGTCGGCTCGGCGGGTTGCCGTGCGGCAGGCGCCAAGTTTGAAAGTTCTGGATCCCCTTGCCGTGTGTTACGCTCTTCTTCCGCTGCCTCCGGACGCCGGCTGGCCATGCCCTTGTCCGGGGCGCGGAAGGAGGCGACGATATGCTCAGGAGTCCTTGTCCTGGTCGCCGGTTTTCTTTCCTCCTTGCTGACGGCTGGGTAATCCCTGTAAAGCTGATGGTTACTCTCCCTTGGCCCTTCCTTGTGCGAAGGTTTTCGTGTCGGGGCGGTTTCGGGACGGCGCGGATCCTCCTAGACGACCCCGGAACTCGTGCTCCGCCTCTCCAGACTCCGTAGCCTCCTGAGTTTCCCTCGATGTCCAGTGGATTACATAGTCCAGACGATGATCTCACACTCTGCGAACACTAATAAACTCGCGCGCTCTCCGCGCGGCACAAATAACCACGGCAATCGTAATCGAGCAACAAGTTCGACGCTCCCTCGTCTGAGGGAACGATCCCACCAAAACCGTGCCACCTCGATCGGGCGAACCCTTGTGACGGACGCGCGGGCGTCACGTCACAACTAGATATCAGTTAACGTGTTCCTTGGCGTTGTCAACGTGACATCTCAATGCAATCTGCTTAGAGCTTTCTGTCCGTGCAGCACGGTAAGCATACATTTATTGTTATTTTGGATGCTAAACTATATAAATAATTAAATTTCGGGACATGCCTTAAAATATTTACTGACGTTTTTCGGTTCACGATGGCAGGTTTGGAGCTTTTTCGATTTTGAGACTAGGTGTGTGGATACAATGGAACTCGACTTTGATTCTTCTTTTAAATTACTCTCGAATTTGATATGATTATCATTATGCAAGTTAATCATTGGGCCGACCAAATTAGTCGTCGATGAATAGGAGTGATCCAGCGAAGATATATTTATTAACTTGATATTCTTATTCGTGATCTGAAATTGTTTAGACAATTCCGTCAAGCTGGATGCGTCTTCACAAATGTTGCGATTATTCAAAATTTCCTCGTTGATATCCTCAGGATCGTTATAGTAATCGAAATTATCGTTCACTTGAACTTTTCCACGCCAATTCTCTACAGCCAGTAAGTCTGAATCTTCAAGATAATCTTCGATCTCGTTCGATGGCATTTCAATAAAATATGAAACATCTTTGATGACGAGGTTCAATGTATTATCACAATCGTGCTCACCTATTTCAAACTTTCCTCGGTCTTCCATGTCGTTCGTTGGCATTTCAAATGATATATCTTCAGTTTGTTTGTATTTCCTTCTTAGTTCAACAGATTCGTTCGAGTCGGGTGATTCATCAATTTTCTTTTCTTTCTTTTCTTCCAATTGAACCAAAGCTTTGTGCACATTGTTTAGCATTATAATTTGTCATAGCCGATGAGAAAAGCAAAGTTGCACCGTGGATGTCGCGTGCATGAATTATTAAAAATTTATCAACTCGCATCGGACTGGTTTTCAAAACTCGGGTTTTGATATTGTTACGTCCAGAGCTCCGTGAGCTCGAGGAAGGGCGCAACCAGACGCCTCTCGAGGTACGTAGGCACACAGCCGCAGTATCTCGTGTCTCGAGCCGACCGATACGCTTCGAATTTTTGGGTCAATGATCTAAGTCGATCTACTCTAATAGTTCGAAACGGTCAACTCGATGGTCCTTTTTTGGTAAGGGAAATGAATCCCTATTACACAAGGATAGGACCCGTACGATCTGTCAAGGACGAGGGTGAAACGAGGGTAATTAACTGAATGAAATTTTGTTAGCTTTTACTAATTAAAAAAAAACAATATATTTTGTCGAAATAGCATCAGAAGTACATATGTTTTACAATTACAAATGATTATAATCTAAAAAAAGATGAGTTGCGGGTTTGAACATAATTATACTTTTGAAAAATGAATTTCGGATTTGAACATACCTACGACTCTTACGATTACCAATAAAGAATTACAATTTAAAATGAAATGATAGAAAAGAAACATACTCAAACAATCGTTATCATTTTTAAATTAATTATAATTTTGAATATTATTAAGAATTAAACATAATTCGATATTAATGTAATTAATTTAATAATTCTATATTATAACATAATAATTACGTGAAAAAGGAAACGGTGAGTTTCGACTTAACTAATTATACGCATATTTGCACGCAAATAATAATAATATTGTTGACTATATGCTGTACATTTCACAATTAACCTCTAACAAAAATTCTTGGATATAAGACGCGGGGATCAGGACAGGATGGACGCGGTTGTGCGTGATAAAGGGGATAAATGTATCAGGGCCAGCGTAACTGAGCGTATCGTAAACCTACTTATTCAAGTAGATATGTGAATTTTTATTCACACCATCCTTTTACACAGATACGCGAAATTATCTTTGGGTTGGTTGACAGAATAATGAGAATATCAGATCCGGACTTTCACGAGAGAAATTTGGAGTTTATTATAAATTTATTAGTGGACAATGGTTATCCTCTTCATGTTATTTTTTACAATATTAATAGGAGAATAAGGAAATATTGTTATAATAATGATATTAATAATTCGCAACATGAACAAGTAAAGTTTTTCACAATACCTTATGTTAGGGCTATTTCTGAGGCAATGTCTTTTGTTCTTGAAAAATTTGATTTTAAGGTTGCGTATAAAGGTACACAACAGCTTAACAGGTTTATTACAGCTAAGAAGGATAACATTGATAGCATGTCACATTGTAATGTTGTTTACAAGATTTCTTGTGAGGATTGTAATGCATCCTATGTTGGACAAACGAAGCGAAAACTCCAAACTAGAGTGAAAGAACACAGGAATGATATAAATAAAAAATTTGGCTCTCCTTCTGTCATTTCAACCCATAGACTAGAAAGTGGACATGAGTTTCGGTGGGGTCATGTTGTAATTTTAGATGAAGAAAGTTCATATAAGAGAAGGCTTGTCTCAGAGATGGTTAACATCAAAAGACAAGTCAAGCCACTCAATTTACAAAGCGATACACAGTTTTTATCGGAGGAATATCTTACTGTTTTAGTTTCCTTGACATCGGCTTTGGGCTGTGATCTCTTATTTTCTTATTTTGTTTTGAGTACGACCTAGAATAACACGTATATCTTTGTTGAGTTCAGTCGCGCTCCTCACTTCGACCTGATTATACGAGGAGGAATTTAATTTGACTTAATATCTATAATTGATTGCGACTGTTTTATCATTTAACAAGAATATCTGTATTTTGTGTTGGTTCTTGACGTTCTGCGCTATGGCTTATGTTATCTTTGCGATTATATCTTAATTATATCATCGTGGTATGTATTTAAGAATTATACATTATTTTGTAACATCTTGACATTTGTTGGAATTGGTATTTTGTATTTTGTATTTCACTTTAAGTTACACCGAAGATGGTTCAATGATTGAACCGAAACGTTTGTTTTGTACACTGGAAGAGGAATAAACAACATAGCACGGACATCCTGCTTGGCTCTGAGCTACTTATTTTGACCTTTAGTAATTTCTTCCCCTTTCCATCGGGCATCGACATCCTCCTCCGTCCAGATTTTGGAACCTTACCCTCGATCACCTACTCCGTTTTCTGCTTCCTCTACCTTTTCTTCTTCTTCCTCCTCTTCATCGCACTCCTTTCGCGTCCGACAACCCCTTCTTTCCTTTTCTATATCCCCTCCTTCTCTTATACCGCCTTCCTGCTATTTCTCTCTATCCGAATCCTCATCACGGGCTTCCATCCAGGCATCACCGCCTAGTTCTCCCCGACACTCTCCCTCTATTTCCCCAGCTCCCTCCTCCCGACACTTTTCGCCCATACAACCTGGCGATTTTGAGGAGATCCCAAGATCCCCTCCTCCTTCTCCGTCACCATTGAGGGATAAGGATATAGTTGAAGAGTTCGTCCGCCGTTCACTTGTAGCTCTCGATGAACGGTTCCTCTACATCTTCTACAAATAACCTACCCTCTACCACCTGATGCCCTCGTTTTAGACCCCGATTTCTTTCCCATCCCCTCTCTCAGGGCCTCCCTTTGGCACACGGACCCAGCCGTCGGGATTCCCCTCATTGTCAGGGGACGGCTTTTCCCTATCCTATTTCCAGCCACTCTCCTGCGCCGATATTTTTTAACAAATAATTAGTGTTCGTTTAGAATTAAGATAAACATTTACTATGTAAATAATATTATAAAATATACTATATTTAATTCTATAAAAATAATGCTATAAAGAGATAAACTCACGACTATTAGACAATTACAATCTGTCAAATAACAAATAATGTTTGCACTTACAATTTACACATTTTATAACACACCAAACAACACATACACTATATTTCCTTGCAGGCAGATGTAATTTTTGTGTTTTTCAAAAATAATGATTTGTATGCAGACGTAACTACCTTGTTTTTACTTTAAATATAATGTTTGTTAATTAACAAAACATTGTAGTGTTAATCATTTGAATTCCCTCTGTTCATTCCCATTTCCAGCAGGTCATACAGGTCCTATCCCAGGTAAAAAGGATTAAGTTCCTTGACCTAAAAAGGAACCTACGGGCAGACCGTTCCGAGTTTGGGGTAAGATCGATCCCCGTGGTCGTTGACCTTAAACCGGAACTCAGTGGTCAGTCCGACTCGTAGCTTGGGGCCTCAATGCAACAGGGTACGAGAGGCGCTCTATTGCGTCCTTTCTTCGAGCTCACGGAGCTCTGGACGGAACAGTACCAAGTGGCTGCTATACCAGATACCAGTTAACGTGTTCCTTGGCGTTGTCAACGTGGCAACTCAATGCAATCTGCTTAGAGCTTTCTGTTCGTGCAGCACGGTAAGCATACATTTATTGTTAGTTTGGATGCTAAACTATATAAATAATTAAATTATTTTAGCTTTACCATAAGTGATAATGTTTTCTTTGTTAAATATTACAGATGGATCATTCGTGCATGAACTGTAAGAGTATGGGACAGACCAGTTGCAAAAAAATAATTTATTATCTTTGTGCCGCGCTCGGAAACCTTTTCTGAGTAGGTAATTAGATTATGCATTTTTCTCCCAAGACGACATGCTAAACAATTACTTTATTTATAATATATTGACGAGAAATTTAATCGGATACATGATGTATCATACATTCTCTCGTCCAAAACAGGCTTTATGCATTTCATAAGTTTTTGTCTTATGCGAATTCTGCTCAAATTGTTGGAATGCCAGTTATTAACGTGTTTTGCAAACCATACTGTAATATTTAATGTAATATACCATACAGTTTCAATCTGCAGTTATAATACCGCGCTATAGTACACTTTTTGTTTTCGCACGTTTTACGTTACTCTTTTGTCAATTAACCAAGTATCTGTGAAGTGGTATAAAAGTTCGATAGAACATTAGACTTATTTGTTATTAAGCCGGTTAGGAATTATTCCAGCAGTGTGCGAGAAAAACATATGGCATGTAAAATAATTTATTATTAACACCTACTCCTTTCAGTTATTTATCAATCGTGCGACAAAACAGGTCTTTCAATTTTGGTGTAAAATATTCTAAGTTTTGTATATTATATTTTTCAGGCATTAAACTTTTGTATCAACGTACCGATGCTGGATTTTGTCTTGGTTATTTATATTAATAGTGATTTCTGCAAAGTCAGCAAACATTTATTTGCATTGCCCAGTGTGTGAGGTTAGTTCAATGTATTTTTGTGATCAGCGTAATATAATTTCATAATTAGTTTTGGTAGCTGATAGAATACTAAAATTATGTACAATTTTTTACATTTTATCCTTTTAACTTCAGTCTTTTACTTTTTACTTGAGTTCTTTTAACCTGTAATACGATTTTGCGTAAAGTACACATTATTTTCTCAGAAATCCAATTAAACAAATTCTTTGCTTTACAGACATTTTCAATGGCAATATGCCGCGCAAAATTCCTGTGCCACCAAAAGAGAGCATCCCAGTTGTCATGAGATATATGCAATATTTTAAAACTGAATCTTTACCAGTCTGGTCAGCGGAAGTATGGAAGGAAATGTCTATTGCATTGAACGGAAAATGGAATCCTGCAGCTTGTTATACAAATGTGCGCAACGAGAAACTTCATCCTTAGTACAGCCAGACGAGAAATGGGTGTAATAGTTTCGTCGAAACTCGACCAGAACAATAATTTAAGTCCAGAAACATCTATGATAAATACTGAAAAGTCTGACAACGACGAGTCATTCTCTATATTGAATAATAACGAAACAGAATTGGATACGTTTGATTTAGTCTTTACCGAACAACAATGGAACGAGATCAAGCCTGATATTGAGAGCGATACAGACCGTAGTTTGAGAGCAAAGTTAAAACTAGGTGTGTGGACGAACGAAATTGCCATATTTTTTGAACAATAACGACTTCCGTGCGCATTAGTTTTCAAGAGAGCCGAAGTAATCCTACTTCAAACTGACATGATGTACACAATCAAAATAACGGGATCATGCAAGTCCAAGAAGTGTCGTAATATTTTTCGAGGATACGCTGAAAAAAAATTGGAGTTGAGGGTTTAACAATTCAAATTACAACACGAGACACTCGAACTGAAAATCACGAAATAGTCAAACGCCCTTTAAATGGTAAACGACGAAAAGAAGTACAGAAAGAACTCAAAATAGAAGGATCTTCTAAGTGGCGAAAAAGACAGGCAAGAGAGATCATGCGACTTGGCGAAACCGAACCACCGATTTTGCCCAGTAATGATGTACTTCGACAAGCACTTAAAGAAGAAATTAAAACAGAGCTTGGAGTAAGTGAAAACGACAGACGAGATTTCATTCGCACACTAGAGGAAATGTCATTGAAACCTGAGTATGCTGGATTAATACATGATATCGGATCTCTGCCGTTTCATGTTTGCTACAGTACTCAAGCTCAGTTGTACGCATACAAAGAATATTGTCGCTTGAACAAGAAGTCGCTTATATGTATCGATTCAACAGGAAGTATCGTACGAAAATTAGACCGAAATGGTTAGAAATCTGGTCATATCTTTTTATACGCGATTGTAATTAATTTCGATAACACTACAATTTCTGTGCATCAAATGCTATCAGAGAAACATACCACCGAATTCATTGCGCTTTGGCTGAGACAATGGCAACGAAGCAGTGCCCCCAAGCCCAAGCAAGTTGTCTGTGATATTTCACGTGCACTTTTATGTGCTATCAGTCTTGCCTTCAATAAACAGACTAACAAATCGTACGTTGATGATTCATTCACTGCAATATTAAGGCCTGGAGTCAGAAAAAGACCGGATACGATAATTCGAGTCGACGTAGCTCATCTGGTCGCTGTTGTGTGCCGTTGGAATTTGGAAGTTGGTTCGTCAAATTTACATTAAACAGTTCTTCATTCACTGCATCGCATTGATGGCGGAATGCGTAATGTTTGCCGATTTTCAGAAAATTTTCTTTCTACCTTGTGTTGTGGGTCTTCAAATCTATCAAGGCGCTGAAATTGATCATGAAGAGATACGAACAGCAAAAGATGCAAGAAAAAAACTAGAAGAAGAGATTGCTACTCGTGGCATGAACATCGATGTACAAAGTGCTGCTGACGTGCTTGAATATCCAAAAGCCGAAGCCATGACCGAATGTGACGAATTCGACCAAAGCAGCAGTAAGAGGATCGGTGACTGGGTCGACGAGCAAGTTACAAGAGCCAAGAAAATACAACGTAATGACGAAGAATTGAACGCATTTTTTTACCAGAATTCATCGATATGCTTTCATAGCGCGCTAAAGAATTCCCCCTGTGGACCAGCGTTGGGATGAACTACGATACACCACACGCAACTTCAAGTTACATAGGTTATTTTAACGATATTGTTACGTCCAGGAGACTCCACGGTTCCTCGCTTCCATAGGGAAAACATAAAATAAAGGGAAGAAACAAATAAGAATTAATCCCCACTAGCGGGAAAACGACCGGACGAGCGTAGGGGGGGAACAGGTGGACTTCTTGTAATAGATATCATGAAACGATACGTAAACCATAAGGCTCACAAAATTATTTCATACCCCCCCCCCCACCTGCGATCGGCTGAAACGTTCGATAAGAGAAAGAGGAAAAAAACTACCCGGAATCAATAGTTAATCACTAAACAAAGACCGCTTCTGATTTGAAAAGGCGGAGCGGGACTTGGGAATTGTCACTCGCTGACGGCAAAAAAGTAATTCACCGATAAGGAACCCTGCCATACAAGGGCAGCTGTGAAATAGATTAAGGAAAAGGCAAACATGGATTGTAATATGCATGGTCAAGCGAAGAGTCTTCACAAGTCAAGTGCCGGACTCTAATCCTTTGAAACGATAACGTAAATCCATCAGATATCATAGTAATACAGTAGCAATGGACGCTTCATTAGAAACCATTTTTATTACCTTTTTCCGTTGTTCTTCTTTTCTGGGAAAAGAGTGACCCCCACCTACACTCTTTAGCCCTATATAAAGGGAACAATTTGGCCAGAGAGTCTTCTTCTATCTTCGGACACCCTGCAAATTGCATAACGTAACGTTCTGCTCCCGTGATCGGGACATCAAGTATTAAGATAGAGTCAGTGTCAGACTCCACCTGAAGACTCTCTGGTTCGACTGGTCCCTTTCATTCTACTGAAGAAACACTCCATCCGAGGATCGGAACGGAATAAAAGTAAGCCTTTTTAATGATTTCATTTAATTACCCTTTAATCGTTTCGCGATTCCAGTCGAGCAATTGTCTATTCCGATTTATTTCCGTTTAAGTGGTCGATAATATTCGCGGACCAACTGATTCCTCGGCAGATTCGGGTTTTTCCTCATCGGCAGATTTGGTATCGTGCGACCAAGCTGCACCCCTCCCCGCGCCGGAAACAACCGAGCAACTTGGTACATTTAGCGATAGAACCGAGCGTTTATCACCACTTAGAATTATCATACCATCTCCTACCTCAACGACTGTTAATCCACCTTCCTCCCCTAGTGTTTCCCCTTTTTCCCTACCTGAGTTATCCCCGCGGTGGTACTCATCCATCCCTTCTGAACAGCTTGGACAATTCCTGAATTCGGTTCTCCCTACCCCCGCTCCTGAAATCAACCAAGGAACATTCCTTCACTTTCCACCCCCCGTTCATGAAAACCCTGAGTTTGGAAGGATGTCAATCCCCTCAATTTCAGCACTCAGGGAATTTTCCCAGAGAGCCTTCAACTTGCTTCTTGATTATTTCCTGGATTTTTCCCCACATTCACTCATCCCCTTCCTCCGCACACCGTTATTTGCGGCCCTGGATTAATCGATATACCGGCTCTCAGGGAAGCGCTCCGTTACGCTTGCCCTGATACATTTATCCCCTTTATCACGCACAACCGCGTCCATCCTGTCCTGATCCCCGCGTCTTATATCCAAGAATTTTTGTTAGAGGTTAATTGTGAAATGTACAGCATATAGTCAACAATATTATTATTATTTGCGTGCAAATATGCGTATAATTAGTTAAGTCGAAACTCACCGTTTCCTTTTTCACGTAATTATTATGTTATAATATAGAATTATTAAATTAATTACATTAATATCGAATTATGTTTAATTCTTAATAATATTCAAAATTATAATTAATTTAAAAATGATAACGATTGTTTGAGTATGTTTCTTTTCTATCATTTCATTTTAAATTGTAATTCTTTATTGGTAATCGTAAGAGTCGTAGGTATGTTCAAATCCGAAATTCATTTTTCAAAAGTATAATTATGTTCAAACCCGCAACTCATCTTTTTTTAGATTATAATCATTTGTAATTGTAAAACATATGTACTTCTGATGCTATTTCGACAAAATATATTGTTTTTTTTTAATTAGTAAAAGCTAACAAAATTTCATTCAGTTAATTACCCTCGTTTCACCCTCGTCCTTGACAGATCGTACGGGTCCTATCCTTGTGTAATAGGGATTCATTTCCCTTACCAAAAAAGGACCATCGAGTTGACCGTTTCGAACTATTAGAGTAGATCGACTTAGATCATTGACCCAAAAATTCGAAGCGTATCGGTCGGCTCGAGACACGAGATACTGCGGCTGTGTGCCTACGTACCTCGAGAGGCGTCTGGTTGCGCCCTTCCTCGAGCTCACGGAGCTCTGGACGTAACAATATCAAAACCCGAGTTTTGAAAACCAGTCCGATGCGAGTTGATAAATTTTTAATAATTCATGCACGCGACATCCACGGTGCAACTTTGCTTTTCTCATCGGCTATGACAAATTATAATGCTAAACAATGTGCACAAAGCTTTGGTTCAATTGGAAGAAAAGAAAGAAAAGAAAATTGATGAATCACCCGACTCGAACGAATCTGTTGAACTAAGAAGGAAATACAAACAAACTGAAGATATATCATTTGAAATGCCAACGAACGACATGGAAGACCGAGGAAAGTTTGAAATAGGTGAGCACGATTGTGATAATACATTGAACCTCGTCATCAAAGATGTTTCATATTTTATTGAAATGCCATCGAACGAGATCGAAGATTATCTTGAAGATTCAGACTTACTGGCTGTAGAGAATTGGCGTGGAAAAGTTCAAGTGAACGATAATTTCGATTACTATAACGATCCTGAGGATATCAACGAGGAAATTTTGAATAATCGCAACATTTGTGAAGACGCATCCAGCTTGACGGAATTGTCTAAACAATTTCAGATCACGAATAAGAATATCAAGTTAATAAATATATCTTCGCTGGATCACTCCTATTCATCGACGACTAATTTGGTCGGCCCAATGATTAACTTGCATAATGATAATCATATCAAATTCGAGAGTAATTTAAAAGAAGAATCAAAGTCGAGTTCCATTGTATCCACACACCTAGTCTCAAAATCGAAAAAGCTCCAAACCTGCCATCGTGAACCGAAAAACGTCAGTAAATATTTTAAGGCATGTCCCGAAATTTAATTATTTATATAGTTTAGCATCCAAAATAACAATAAATGTATGCTTACCGTGCTGCACGGACAGAAAGCTCTAAGCAGATTGCATTGAGATGTCACGTTGACAACGCCAAGGAACACGTTAACTGATATCTAGTTGTGACGTGACGCCCGCGCGTCCGTCACAAGGGTTCGCCCGATCGAGGTGGCACGGTTTTGGTGGGATCGTTCCCTCAGACGAGGGAGCGTCGAACTTGTTGCTCGATTACGATTGCCGTGGTTATTTGTGCCGCGCGGAGAGCGCGCGAGTTTATTAGTGTTCGCAGAGTGTGAGATCATCGTCTGGACTATGTAATCCACTGGACATCGAGGGAAACTCAGGAGGCTACGGAGTCTGGAGAGGCGGAGCACGAGTTCCAGGGTCGTCTAGGAGGATCCGCGCCGTCCCGAAACCGCCCCGACACGAAAACCTTCGCACAAGGAAGGGCCAAGGGAGAGTAACCATCAGCTTTACAGGGATTACCCAGCCGTCAGCAAGGAGGAAAGAAAACCGGCGACCAGGACAAGGACTCCTGAGCATATCGTCGCCTCCTTCCGCGCCCCGGACAAGGGCATGGCCAGCCGGCGTCCGGAGGCAGCGGAAGAAGAGCGTAACACACGGCAAGGGGATCCAGAACTTTCAAACTTGGCGCCTGCCGCACGGCAACCCGCCGAGCCGACGATAGCGGCGACGGCGGCGATAACGCGGCGATCGCGAGGGGCGGATCGATACGTGGATCGATGCGCGAGGGGTTGCGCAGATTGATGCGCGAAGGGCAAGGACCTCCAGGCGAGCCCCGGTAACGACGACTTTGAGCTTAGCGGCCGTGCTGTGACGACGTCTGAGGACTAGAGCGATCCTGCCGTGGGCCCGAGATAAGGACTTCGAGGGACGAGCCGACTTGTAAGATCTCCACTCTGCGACGATAGTCCACGTAGCCGGGTAAGCGGAACCTCGCGGGATCTCGACGTTTCGTAATTGCGCAGACTTATGCACGATCTTCGAGCCACGTGTGGCGACTTTATGCCGTTTTGCCGTTGTCGAGATGTACCGAGGCGAGGTCCGTCGGCCCCGGTTAATTTCGCGTAATGAGGGACGCTCCTAAATAGTCACAGCCAGCTCTCGTCCACTTTGTAACTGCGATTTGTACCTTGTCGAATTGTAATTGTCGCGATCCGGGTTACGTGCGGGGAACTTGCGATTGCGGGCTGCCGTTCCGTATGCCGTGCTGGATCGTGGTCGCGTAATGTATCGTTGGTTGTCGTGATTTGTTATTTGCGTCGCGCTTTGTGGTTGCGAGTTATGCGTTGTCGAAATGAGAGTCGCGATCCGAGGTACGGGCGGGGACCGTTGCCGTTCGGTCGAAGGTGGCGTTATGCCGTAGAGGATCGTTTTCGCGTAAAGTATCGCTTCCATCGTTTTCGCGTACAGTATCGCTCTCATCATTCGTGCGTAAAGTCTATCGTTCTCGCGTAAAGTATAGTTTTGTCGCCGTGTCGCGTGTAGTATCGTTTTCCGGCGGAGTCTGTCTGCGTCGCGCCTCACGTCGTAATGCGTAGTTAAAGATTCGTTAATCGGGCGGCGGCGAAGGTCGTAGAGAGTCGACCCGTTCTACTGGGACCAGCGAGAGCCGTAGCTCGATGTGGTGCCCGTCGGGTGCCGTTGCCGTGTAGCCGTGACCGACGCCCGGGGAGATCGACACGTCGAGTTCCGTGTGGTTATCGTATCGTATCGTATGGCACGTCCGGGGAAGTGAGAACGTTGCTAACCTGGTTTCTGTGCTAACCTAGCCTTCGGTAGTTTAACATCAGATACTCTCTTTTGATTTAGGGTCAATCTGCATACACCGACTTTACCCGGGAATGGAGAGAGTTTGGATCAACTTACAATGATGACAAGGTTATCTTTCTGAATCAAAACTATGAATGTATAATTGTTGATTAATAAAATATAGTCTATGACTCTATGATGCTAGTATTATTTATTACTATGTATTAAATCTAGGTAATAACGACAAAGGAAAATAATAAACATAACTGGTACTAACCAAATAATTAAATAGTATAACTCAAGTAGTATAACTCAAGTAGAATGACTAAAGTAGTAACTAACCTTACGTTCGCTCTTCTAGTCCACGCTTAAAGCGGGTGAACGCTGTTGATTGCTTGAGTCAGTTCGTAAGTTTAACCAAAATTAGGGAGGTGTAAATAAAATATTAACTAGTGAATGATTATAACTTTATTCCTCAGTAGATGGTTCCAATTCTTCTGGAATTTCGTGTGTTACAGTGGTGTTATTGGCATTGTCGATTAAGGTTACCCGAACAAATCTCTCTAATTGCATGAAGTATGAGTTTATTATTGGATCAGGTCGGGGATTCTGAAACAACTCTATTTCCTCAATAAATTCTATGTCAGATTCATCGCAAGTTAAATTGATAATTTCAGATTCCTCAGTAATAGGTTGAGGTAAAGATCCTGTTCCTGGATCCTCAGATTCAGCGGATGTATCGTCGCTTCCCGAAGAAGTATGTTGAGGAAAGTTACTGTTGGTAAGTGACGGAATTAAGGGCACCTCCTTGCCCTCAGTTGATGTTGAAGGAACTTGATTAATGTTCTGCTCTGAATGTATTAAGGGCACCTTCTTGCCCTCAGTTGAGGTCGAAGGGACCTGATTAATGTTCCGCTCCGAATGTTGTTCAGTTTTATTAAGATTTTCCAAAAACCTTGCAAATTGTTCTCGGCGTAATCTTTAGAGGTATTCAATTCTCTCCTTTTTTCGGCGTCCAGCCCTATGGCGCCTTTTCTTTACCATCTACATAAAAACAAAATTTCTAATGTACTTAGAGCACTTTTTGCTCCTTAAAGCGAGTAAACGCTTAAGTACCTACCCTTATTCCAAAATTGTTTTCCATAACCACGATAAGTCTTCTAGATATTTTCCCTCTTTGATTCTAAATATAATAATAAAAAGATTACAAATAAATACTGACAATAACTGGTTCAAAAGTTATTAATAGCGTATATTTTAATATGTTCCTTGAATATTAATAATAAAAATAATCTAAGGTTATTAATCAAGAGTAATAATATAAAAACATAATCCTGGAACAATGTGTAGCTCGGAAATGGATTAATGAAATGGATTACAGCGAATATTGCTGTGATTGCCTTGGTGAAAACAAAATATAGGTAGTATATGTATATAAGCGTACTAAAATATTTATTTCACACTTCAAAGTTCCAAATTTGGAACCTTATATTCTTCATTGTTGGATTAACGGTAAAATAAGTGGTATAAACTAATAAAATCGTATCGTAGACGGACAACTTCAAGTAGTATAAGTAAGTTAATAAAAAGTTGTAATGCAAGCGGATTAAACGCTCAACAATATAAGGGTAAGTAGTACAAGTAAATAAGTAGTACGAATTAAATTAAAGTCATGCTACAAGCGAATTAAACGCTTGATATAATAACTTATAAGTAAATTAATAGTGATATGAGTCAATGACAAAGGTATATCGCAGGCGGATAAATGCCGATTGGTATAGGTAGTAAAAAGAATGAATAAGTAGTACAACTCAATGAAAGATTTATATCATAAGCGAAGTAAACGCTTAGTAGTATTAATTAGTAGTATAGGTAATACTAATATTCAAAGGATAATTAAAAATTGTATCAAAAGCGGAATGGACGCTTAATAATATAACTGTAAGTAGTAATGGATCAACAAATAAAATAATAAGGAGTGAAATAATAAGGAATTATGCTGATAATACGAGCAAATTGATGCTAGTAGTATAGTCATAAATGGTATCGCCTAGTAGTAATATAGCTGAAAATAGTATAAATAAAATGAAACTAAAAGAAGTCGGACTATCAGCGGATAAACGCCAAGTAAAATAAGGAAAGGTAGTATAAATCTTTTAAAGAATATTTTAAGGATCATATAAATGAATAATTAATTAAGGTAAAGAGGGTACAAAAGTTACAAAATAAATGATGAATTAATAAGTAAACTGTCACTGAATGTAGATATAATATAATTGTGTTACAGAGAGATTGAATACAAATGTCGTATGAATATAAAATAAAGTCGTATGAGTTGGCAAACAACAATTAAGAATAGTGGGTATACAATAAGAATTCAAACTTGGTACAAATCTACTCACAAGTGTTCGCAGGAATCTGGACCCTCAGGCCAGGAAGCACTTAACAAGCAGCAGCGAGAAATAATTGTTAAACAAACTCCACTGATTCTAAATTAGGTTGATGCCTTAGTAGCGACTCAACACTATAATGCAAATCAAGTAATAGCAAATTATAAATGACTGACAAGTAACTGAGTTAGGTTGACGCTTTATATGCGACGTAACGCTATAAAGCGAAGTGACTTCAAGAAGCAAATAATAAGTGACTGACAAGTACTGAGTTAGGTAGACGCTTTATTAGCGACGTATTGCTATAAAGCGAAGTGACGAAAGTAATGATCAAATAATAAGTGACCCTCTCTTGCTGCTGCACCAAGTCTTATACTAAAATTTTAGGGCTGAGTCCCTGTCGCTCGAGAAGGGGTTACAAAAAGTGGGGACCTTATAATTAAATGCAAAGTTACAATAGTAGGGAGGCTACGCCTTGATCGCTGATTGGTTCCCCGCTCTTAAAATTATTAATGGTGGGATCGAGACCTTGAAAAGTCTGGTGGGGACGATGAGCTCAGTGCTTTGGTTAGATAAAATTATTTTTCTCCCAATGTTCAACATAAAATTCTCAGTACGAATTTATCGCATGAGCTGTTGGGACTTATGGTCAACAGAAATTTCTCCGTACTAAATAATCGGAACATCCGGTATGACTTTCAGGCAACTAACATTTAATGATTAAATTTATCGAAGAGACTGTTATGTCTTTTGATTAAGACAGTGGACACCGATTATTACTTTAATCTGGCGTCAGTAAATCGCCGCCTTAAGAATTAATATTTCATGGTTCGCGCCCCGTTAATTAAATTTTTTTTTATTTTATTTTAATATTAAAAATCTTTAATAAACCTATAAAGATAATAATATTTAATTTTAAATGCGAATATTGCATGATTATTATTAAGATATGAAAAGCTATAAAGGTAACCTTACATGGTAGTAGTATGAATCAACCAATAATGGTACTAAATTATAAGTGATTATTTTCTGTTAATGAAATAATCTTCAATTAACACCTTGTCCACTGTTTTACTCAATCCCAACAAATGAAATATTAAAATTATTAATTTAACCTAAATTTCTACAACCTTATGCATTAATTATTTATAAGGTCCCTTGTACCTCTGGATAATAATTTAATGCATTCAGTTAATTACTATTAGAGTACCCTTGTGTATTATAGAGTGTTTACTAGAAATCGAGTATGAGTTAGTTCCACTAGGGCCGAAAAGTGTAATAGGCACAACCATCTAGTATGTTCATGGTTCAAGACAACTCAACGCTGTCCGATATATCGAGCAGGGTTGGTAAAGTTAGCTTGGCGGATAACGTGCGTGAATCAGGTAATTTTGTTTCAAGAAATATTATTTATTACTCAGTTTAATCTCATAAAGTCACTCTTTACGAAGTACTGTTACACACAAGATGCTCTTAAATAAATAAGACATATATTTGCATTAAGTCTAAATGTAAATTAGAATAAGTTAAGTAATTAGCAACAAAATTCAAACATCTTGCTTTAATCTAGTAAATACAACGTACACATTACATATAAGGTACTTGTTAATTATAATTTACTACTCAACAATATAAAGATAATTATACGTTGTCCGATATTCTATTTGGAGTTTGTTGCTAATTTCTTAAGATACTTTGTTTAGAGGTACTGTAAATTTATATTAATTTTATGCTGATAAAATGTATAATATATGCTTTATGTTCCACAGATTTGGTTTGTTAAATACGCAATGGCTGAAACAGATAATTCAGTAAAAGAAGTACCTGATGTTAGTACGTATATAATTCCTTAATTATATGGTATATAATTAATTCCTCAAATTCTTTACAGCAATAAATAATTGTACATTAGTAAGTTACAGAGTGCAATGGACTAATGCAATGACGAAACTGCTATTAGATATCATGAGTAAGCACGTCGAATGTGTCACAAGTCCATTACATAAACAAGTGTGGAAACATGTTGCTGCATCCATGAATACTCACGGTTACAATTTGTCAGCTGAGAACTGTAACATCAAGTGGAATGGAATGAAAAAAAAATATAAAATGTTAAAGGACGCAAGGAATCAATCGGGCGCAGGCAAACAAGCGAAATGGGAATATTATGACATTATTAACGATGTGTTAAGGAAACAACCAGAAATTGCTCCGCTGTCGATCGCATCAGGTACACGCGGTTTTAAAGTAAATTACGTTGCGTTAAATGCATCTCGAAACATAAATGAGACACAATTCATCGATGACGTAGAAAATGAAGAAAATTTACAATTGCAAGCAACTAACCTTGTTGAATCAACTAATCGTGTACTTAACCGAGTAGTGAGAAAAAGAAAAAACGAAACACCAATTTGGACTCGAGCATTAATGGAACAAAAACAACGTCATCACGAGCAGAATTATGCCCAGCGAGAGCGATTGTTATCGTTACTGGAAAAGCATTTTGATCAGTAAAGTACTATAGCGTAAATAATCGCCACAAAGTTCCAACTTGATATAAAAAATATCATACTGTAAACATAACTTCATTTTCTGTTATGTTATGTTTGTATGTTCTTATTTTATGTTTTTATGTTCTTTATGTTATGTTTTACTGTTCTCTCTTAATTTTGTTAGACATAGCGCGTCATATTTGAGCAAGCATGACTGAAGAAAAGTATCATTTAAGAAAACAATTTTGAGTTATTACTTTTCCAATTTTTCTTTTAAGCGTTGTGTTCATTATAAAAATATATAAAGGAGATATTAAAAATACAATTAATATATACAAGGTGGTTCATAATCCCAGTGAGAAATAGTAGTCGAATAGACATCAGATTGACATCTATTAGACGTCTAATTATCTAAACACATCATCTAAAAAACGTCGATTTGATGTCTATGCAACTTATCATTTCTCACTGGGAAATGATTAACCTTTGATAACTTTTTTTACTTGTGAGACAGAGTAGTCGCTAGACTGAATATCTAATCGACTTAGGTAGTAAGAACAGCATTATATGCTTTGAAAGACTGCAACAATTGTTATTTATGTCGTTATTTCGTACATATAGAGTTTATACGCAATTGTATTTAAAATAATGGTCTTATTTATTTTCTTCTGTATGTTTAGTAAATAAAGATATTCGTCAAAAAGACTTGTGCTTGTTTGCTGGATAATGAGAGACTCATATATATCAGCTGTATATGTTCATTACATTATATTAGAAAAAGAACATTATCATTATATAAGTAATATAACATTTTATGTAACAATTTATAATAAATTACATCTTACGGTTTACAATAAATGAGAAATAACCTCTCGTTTTTCGACTCTGTCCGCAAATGCATCTTCGTCATTAATTCGCATTTCCATTAGATCCAACTCTATTGGTTCTATTGGATCAAATGCATCCTCATTGTCTATACATATGTTATGTAAAATACAACACGAAAGAATAACCAAAGGAATCATCTCTGTATTATACATATACACGTACTTTAATTTTCGAAATCTACCTTTTAAGATTCCAAACGCACGTTCGATAATTACACGTGTCCTTGAATGTTTAATATTAAAATTTCTTTGTAATTCGTTTAAATGACCATTATCTCGATGAGGCGTTAACAAATATTTCGATAAAGGATATGCTGAATCCCCTAATAGATGATATTGATTTTGAAAATATCCATTTTCATTATATGTTATTACTTGTTTTATATCACTTAAACGCCATATTCTCGCGTCATGCACACTACCACAGATACCAGTAAACACATCTATAAATTTTAATGTAGAGTCACAAATTCCTTGGAGTACTATCGAATGGGAGCCTTTACGGTTAACATAACTGTCAGGATTGTCTATTGGTGCACTTATAGCTATATGCGTGCCGTCAACTGCTCCAATTACGCCAGGAAAACCACTTAATTGGCGAAATTCTCGTTCAACGTTTGCCATTGCATGAGGCTCCGGCCATTTTATGTATCTCTGAACATCAGCAGCAAATACCATCATAACTTTCAATATTGTTCTCCAAGCAGTATCTTTTGATACACCAAATCTATCTGCTACTGATCTGAAACAGCAATGTTACATATATATACATATTTTATAATCATATAAAATATAAGTAGTTTGACTAAATGTAAGTAGAAAGAATATGCGGGTTCTAACCCAGGGACTCCGAGGGGGGGTGAGGGGCGCGAGGGTATAGCGTCACGCGGGGGGGGGAGGTCACCGGAGTGCGAGGTAAAGCGTCACGCGGGGGGGGGGGAGGTCGCCGGAGTGCGAGGTATAGCGTTATGGGGGGGGGGGGTATGGGTCCTTTCAAGTGTCCTCTGCGGTCGAGGGTGTTTATGTAAACATATCTAGGAACGAACCATGGTATGCGGTATGTTTATATCTTATTATATTTTCTAGCGCCGATACCCGGCTGCTATCAATGAGATGTTTATGTAAACATATATCTAGGAACCGTGGGATTGTTTTATAGATAAAAATTTATTTTCGAGCGCCGATACCCGGCTGCAGGGTGGAAAGAGACGGAGATATGGTACCGATATCATATAATCAAACGGAAAAAAGGTTTAGCATCACAGTTGGTTGCGAGTGCTCCAGAAAAGAGTTTCCTGAAAATCTTCAGTGTGAAAAGTTCTGTGCAACAATATGGAGCAAAGTGAACGCGACCTGTTGGAGGAAGCCAACAATGTCACCTCCTTAGGCGAATATTTCGCGTGGGTGCAACGATGTGACAAGTATATTGAACAATCGGAAGGACAAAGTCGTGCTAAGCGTCCGCGGCTATCTATCGGCAATAGACAATCGTTAGTGGCTCGAATCGCGCGGCTTGAGGGAGTGAAGAAGCGTTTGGAAAGGCGCTTTATACATTTTGGTGGTGATTACGCCGAACAGCCTTCCAGCGTGAAACTCTCTTGGAGAGAGATTGAGACTGCGTTTGAAAACCGTGTACTAACCGGCGCGGTGATTAATGAAGACTACATCGACCCGCGACAATTCCTGGAAGCTGCCTGTGATGTAGTGCTAGAGCATGTGCGGAACGCTATTGACAGATACAACAGTGTAAAAGTGAACACCGTGTTCAACGGAGAGTTCGTGGCGGGTGAGAAGACCACCAATAAGAGTATAAACACGAAAAATCATGGCCTCTTCTCTACGTCTGATCTGCAAGAATGGTACGAGCAATACGTGATCGAGCTCACCCTGGCGTCTCTCGAGGAGTTCCAGGAGCGCGATAGCGGGTGGGCATTGTCGCGTATATTGAACTTGGTTATCAACATCAACAAGCACAATCCCTTGCACGCGGGGTGTTACATCACATTACCGGAGGAAATCAAGACGAAGAAGGCTGTGGTGAACGTGCAATCGATGGACAATGCATGTTTCGCGTGGTCGGTGGTCGCCGCTCTGTATCCGGCGGAAAGACACACGGAACGCGAATCTTCATACCCGCACTACACGACGGTGCTGAATCTCCAGGGCATAGAGTTTCCAATGTCAATGAAAAACATTGCGAAGTTTGAACGTCTGAACGATATTTCCATAAACGTGTTCGGTACCGAGGAACAGAATAAGAAGATAAATGTGTTGCCACTACGACTCACCGATGAGAAGAAGGCTAAGCACGCGAATCTGCTGTACGTGCAAGATGTGCAGAACAACAACGTGGGACATTTCACATGGATCAAGAATCTATCCCGCTTGGTGAGCTCCCAGATAAATAAGCAGAACGGGCAAAAATACATTTGTGATCGGTAAGTAGCGTTATAATAAATACTTATCGCTAGAAATTAGCATTACTAGAAAATAACAGGTTCTTTCTTTTATTCTTGCAGATGCCTGCACTACTTCTACACTAAGGAGAAGTTAGAGGCCCACACCGTGGATTGCCAACAGCTGAACGACTGCGCAATCGTTCTACCAAACGAAGAGGACAAGTGGTTGAGTTTCAGCAATTACAACAGAAAGGAGCGGATGCCGTTTGTAGTATATGCAGACCTTGAATGTGTATTGCAGAAGACGGAGGAGGACGACCCGAAACTGTACCAGCGTCATCAGGTATCCAGTATAGCGTATTACGTGCGATGCTCCTACGACTAAGCGTTATCCGGGTACCAATCCCGTCGCGATAAGGAGTGCGTGTCATGGTTCGTTGAACAACTAAAAGAGTTAGCGTATCGCGTGAAAGCGATTTTGTCGAGAAATGTCCCCATGATAGAATTAACGCGAGATGAGCGCGAAAAATTTAACAACGCAACGCAGTGTCATATCTGCGAGAAACCGTTCACGTCAGATGACACGCGGGTTCGCGATCATTGCCATCTCACCGATCAGTACAGAGGTCCCGCGCATTCTAATTGTAACTTAAATTACAAAGATTCGCATGCCATTCCAATAGTGTTCCATAATTTATCCGGCTACGACGCGCATTTTATCATTACGGAAATAGCCACCGCGTTCGCGGGCAATGTCGATGTATTGCCCATAACTAAAGAAAAATATATTTCCTTTACAAAAAATGTTGGGGAAATAGGTGAAAAAATAGCAAACTGGAAAGATAGAAATATAAAATTACGATTTATTGATTCCTTTAAATTTTTGAGCAGTAGCCTGGATAAATTGTCATCATTTCTCAGTAAAGATAAACTTAAAACATTACGATCCGAATTTGCGCACCTCTCTACCGACGACTTTGATTTATTATAACGCGAAAGGGTGTTTTCCCTTACGAGTACGTGGACTGCGCCGAAAAATTGGAGGATACTCGCCTACCGTCGCGCGAATCGTTTTATAGTTCCTTAACGGGTGTCATGGTATCCGAGAGCGATTACGCGAACGCTGTCAACGTGTGGCAACGGTTCGCCATTCGAACGTTAGGCGAGTACAGCGACCTATATCTAAAAGCGGATGTTATGTTGTTGGCCGACGTATTTGAAAATTTCCGCGATAGCTGCATAAAGAGTTACGGTCTTGATCCCGCATACTATTACACTTTGCCCGGTTTTACGTGGGACGCAATGCTCAAGCATACGCGTATAAATTTTGAATTGTTAACTGATATCGACATGGTCATGTTCATAGAACGCGGTATACGCGGCGGCCTAAGTCAGTGTTCGCACAGGTACGCGCAAACCAACAATAAGTACATGCAGTCGTATGATCCATCGAAACCTTCATCTTACCTAATGTACTTTGATGTTAATAACTTGTACGGCTGGGCAATGTGTCAACCACTGCCCTATGCCGATTTTCGATGGGTCAACGACATTTCCAATTTCAACGTAAACGTGATTGCTCCGGATTCGCCAAAAGGGTACGTACTCGAAGTTGATCTCGAGTATCCGTGGCATCTCCATGACGCGCACGCTGACCTGCCGTTCTGTCCGACGCGCGATAAGCCGCCAGGCAAACGGCAGGATAAGTTGCTCGCAACTTTATACGACAAGAAGCGGTACGTCATCCATTACCGCAACTTGCAACAGTGTACGCATCACGGTCTTCGCGTCACAAAAATCCATCGCGTATTAGAATTCGCGCAATCTCCATGGCTCCGCGATTATATTGAACTAAATACACGATTTAGAACGGCCGCTACCAACGATTTCGAGAAAAATTTATACAAATTAATGAACAACGCGGTATTTGGAAAAACAATGGAGAACGTGCGCAATCACGTAGATGTTAAACTTGTAACGAAATGGAACGGACGATACGGCGCAGAGGCAATGATCGCGAAACCCAATTTTCATAGTCGCAGCATCTTTTCATCAAACCTGGTCGCGATCGAGATGCGTAAGCTCGAGGTGAAATTCAACAAACCGATCTACGTAGGTATGTGCATCCTCGACATATCCAAGGTCTGTTTGTACGAGTTTCACCACGAGTACATGTTACCGTTATATCACGACAAATGCAAGATCATGTACACGGATACCGATAGTTTAATTTATCATATTGAGTGCGAGAACGTGTACGAACAAATGAAACGCGACATTGCGAGATTCGATACAAGTGATTACGCGTCCGACAACATTTATGGAATACCGCTCATGAATAAAAAGATACCAGGTCTTATGAAAGATGAGAACAACGGCGCGATAATGACGGAATTCGTGGGGCTCAGAGCGAAAATGTACGCTTTGAAAGTAGACGGCAAAAAGGATACCAAAAAGGCGAAAGGTGTTAAGAGTAACGTAGTCGCACGAAAAATAACTTTTGATGATTACGTGCAGTGTTTGAGGGAAAAGATTGAAATGAGTCGAGATCAGTCTCGTATAACATCGCAGCTGCACAAAGTGTACACCGTTCGCGAGACGAAAATCGCTCTGAGTCCGTACGACGATAAGCGCTACATCGTACCCGATTCCACGAACACGCTACCGTGGGGGCATTTGCGGATACTATTGTAAAATATTTAGGATAAGGATAATAATAATAATAAAGAGTTATTGTATTTCATATATATCATTGTATTTTCATATATTGTCATACATTTATATATGTTTGTGAAAAATAAAAGTATTAAACGACATTGTCTTTGTGTATCCATGAATTGTGCGATCCATCAAATCCCAGCCACTTCACGTAGACCTCGTCACCTCTCCTGCGCAGTACTTTCTCCACGAGATACACGTCCGGATACCTCGCGCGATGCAACTCGTGCTCGTAGAACGACGCTCCGGCGACTGGTTTGTCGCGATAGTCGTCGAGTAGATAGGTCACGGGGTTGGTACGCTGAACTTTAGCTATGCGAAAAACCTCGGTGGTCCAGTTTGGCATGTAACCCTTCTCGAAGATTGTCTTGTATTTGCTAACGCGTACCGAATCGCCTACTTTGAACCTTGCTGGAGCCGCTATCTTTATCGCGTTGTATACAGTAGTCAAGAGTCTCTCAGCAACAGCGGGGGTTACGTCAACGGGTCGCATGCCGATTGTTCGATGCCTTCGGGTGTTATACTCCTTGACGAGTTGGGATAGCGTGTCGGCCCACTTGTAAGTCCCATTGAGGGTAAACATCTGCCACATGGCGTTCTTCAGCGTACGATTGAATCGCTCGACGACCGATGCCTTCAATACCGAATACGTGGAATAATGATTGATGTTGTGTTTTCTCATGAGTCGTTGCACGTCGGTGTTGTAAAATTCCTTCCCCATATCGGTTTGCAAGTTTTTCGGACATCTCTTGCTCTCTTGAATTATCTGGGCGATAGCCGCAGCTGTCTCGCTTCCGCCTTTGCTCTTGAGCGGCACGGCCCATGCGTACTTGCTCAACACATCGACGACGGTGAGTATGTAGTGGTAGCCTCTGTTGAAACGTGAGTACGGGCGCATCTCGACTAAGTCTGCCCGCCACAGGTCATCGTATCCCCGAACTATGACCCGTCTTCGTGGAAAATTTCGTCTCGCCGGGGCATGCAGTTCCTCGACGAGTCGCCGCTTCTCGGAACTGACGACACCTTTCTTACGTCCTTCGGAGCTCATGTTTTGACGGGTGCAAATCATCGACTGGTCGGCACGATATGTGTGACGCTAGTTACAATATGTCTCAAAACTGTTCCTGAGCCGTTCGTACCTGTTCGCGGTCGTCCGTTACTTGTTCGTACCCCTTCTGTAGTTATTCCAGGATGATTCGCTGAGGCTGGAGCTCCGCGGGGGAAGTGGGGGAGCGCTGAAGCTGGAGCCCCGCGGGGGAAGTGGGGGAGCGCCGAGGCTGGAGCCCCGCGGGGGAAGTGGGAGAGCGCTGGAGTTGTTGTTGATGCTCAATCTTTGGAGATCCGTGAGCGCCTGTTGAAAACCGTCTAGCGTGCCCCGCGGGGGGAGTGGGGGAGGGTTGTTGTATTCGTTGACCACTCTTTGGAAATCTGTGAGCCCCTTTCGAAGATCGTTAAGCGCACCTCGGTAATCCTTCATGTTCAAATTTGGTGAGAGATATTCGTTCGATGCGAATGACGTTGAACGATTGGTTCGTTTTAACGATACGCGTATCAATTTATAATGATACCAGCCTCGTTCGTTCCACGTTCGTTCCATGTTCTTTCCACGTTCAAACACGTTCGTTCCACGTTCAAACACGTTCGTTCAACATTCTTTCCACGTTCGTTCTCGTTCGTTCTCGTTCGTTCCACGTTCGTTTCACGTTCGTTCCACGTTCAAACACGTTCTTAAAACGTGCGTTAGCTGTTTCTGAGCCGTTTATTTATCCTTTATTAGCGGTTCGCGATCATCCGATTTGTTACCCTTCAATAGGCGTTCGCTAACGTTCCTGAGCCGTTGACCAACGTTCGAAAGCCGTTCTTGAGTCGTTCCTGAGACGTCGGCTATCCGTTCAGTGGGTATTCGAAAATCGCTCTTTTGCCGTTTGTTGTCTTCGTCATAGTTGTTGGTTAGTTGTTTGTAATCCTCGCTTTCCAACTTTAAACGTCGAAGATCGTCGTACGCGGCCTGGCACCTCTTCATGTCCCTCTCGAACGCAATCAGCTTTTCGTTAAATTCTTTCTGTTGATTCCTCAACACTTCAACGTACTGCTCCACGTACAGTTTATTGACGGCGTCAGTATCAGCCTCAGGCTCCGCTACGTGGTGAATCTTGCACGACTTTGCGTCAAAGTCCGTACCGATGCGACACAGAGCGTTACGGTGCACGTAACTTCTCACTAATTCGTCCCAATGACGGGAATTGTTGCCGACTGCGTCGTTTCCCCGTTCGAATAGTCCAAACTTGTTGAGAGGCATTCGTTCGATGCGAGTGACGTTGATCGACTAGTTCGTTTTGACGATACACGAGTCAATTTATAATGAGACCAGATTCTCGAAGTTCCTCGATGATCGACAGCATCTCGTTGTCGTGAGAGTTGTGTCCGGCTTGACGCGAAGCGTCGAGCAATCGTAGGCGATCCACCAGCTCGTTGGGATCGCCCCAGTGCACGTAATCGATCGCATTGTCGTTCAGTGTCATGACACAAGGTAATCCTCTTCCGGATTTCTTCTTAGGTTCAACCGGTAGTAATGGTGCGATTATGTATTTGTACTTGTATCCCCTGTTACTCTTTACCCGACCTCGCGCGCTGTGATCGCGTCTATACGCGTTCGTCACCAACAGCATGCTCTTGTACGTTTGCATATTATTTGCCGTGTACACGCCCTCGTCGGGATGTTTCTTGAAAATCAGCTCGTAAAGACCAAGTGTACCTTTGTGTCGCACATCGTCGATAAGTATGTTATCTTCGTGGTCTATCGCGAATCGTTCATTACCGAACATCAGCCCATTCTGATCGATATAAACGCCGAACACACGATCTATCTCATCGTCACGGCTTATAACAGCCCCGACGTACCGTTGGCCCAACGGGCCCAATTGAGTCCGCAACGAATCGTCCATGGTTTCGAAAACGTTCTCGGTTGGAAGAGACGGTTGTACGGCTCCGATTCGACGCCGTTTCAATGTGTATGATTCGCGATCCGGCGAGTCGTCCATTCGTTTCCTCTTTATCTTCAGGGTGCGTGGTACTTCAATCCCTGCGTCATCGCTCGATCCGATTCGACGCCGTTTCGATTCGTATGATTCGCGATCCGGTGAGCTGTTCCCTCGTTTTCTGTATGTCTTCAGGGTGCATGGTACTGCAAGCTCTACGGTACGTGGCGTAAAGGTTATCAATGGCGCATCCGGTGCATCGCTCGATCCGATTCGACGCCGTTTCGATTCGTATGATTCGCGATCCGGCGAGCCGTCCGTTCGTTTCCTCTTTACCCTACTCCTTATCACATTCTTCTTCTCGAACTTCGGGGCGCGTGGTACTGCGAGCTCTACGTACGGCTCGCGCTTCGGGGGTGCTTCAATCCCTACGTCCGACTCGTCCTTCACCGCGCGTGTGCTCGAGTTGTCAACGATCTTTTGCAGCGGTTCAATGATTGGCCCAAAATGTCTCCTCACCGCGATATCATCATCGATCATATCGGTCTTCAAAGCACGATGTTTCTTGCCGATCGATTCGCTCGTTTTCTCAATCGCCCTCGCGATCTTTTCACGCTCACGAATATCATTGCTCCCAGCCATGTTGTCGATCAACGACTAACCGCTCCGCGGTATCGCAAACACGTTAAATCCGTTTCTGTATCGACCATTAGCGAGCGGGCTGTCCTTGTCTATCACTACGAAACCGTACTTGCGTTGCCAACAACTGCGACACAACGCACAGAAATCATCGTACGTCATATCGGTATTCACGTGATCGTTGTACACGTGTTTCAGGTTGGTACCATCCTGTTTGAACAGGATCAGCAGGTTCGCGTTGTCGCGTATAAGATGTTTCGGTATTCTCGCGTACGTCTGACAGAGATAGAAACAGTCGACGTTCGAGTGTCGCCCCATCGCAAAGTATTCTCTCACCGTATCCTGCTTATCGCACGCCACGTCATCAAAGACGAAGATCGAGTTTGGACGCGCCTCGCTCGGTGGAATGACGTCACTGTTATTGGAGAACGTAAAGTAACCGATTTCATCTATCGACGACAACAGAGTTTCCAAGTACTGATATTTCGGCTGCTGCAACGACTTCGAGTACACGTACACGTTCTCGAAACGTACACCGTGCGGACTCTCCAGCAGGCTTATCAGAACGTTGGTTTTACCGCAGTTCGAGGGGCCGCAGATGATCGCGCGTACAGTGGTCGGCAGCATCGGGCCATGTTTGCGTATCGCCTCATTATCCCCCATCTGTCGTAATCTGTCGTCGCAGTTCGTAACCCGTATCGTCAATGGTTGCTGCACGAATCGCATTTTTCTCACTTCTAGGTAGAGGAGGAGTGGAGTCGCCTATTTATAGGCGCGTGAAACCGCGAATCGCGCAGTATCAAAATGTTTGTCACGCTGACGAGTCCTTCCGATATACTCGATTTAACCGCTGAGCAGTTACAATTTGTGCCAAAGGTAGTTCTGTTGCAAGTGTGCGGGAACTATATCGAACACGTGTGGAACAGGCTCCCGGAACATATAAAGGCGGATTCGGATGTGCAGACTTACCGCCGTTGTCGCGAACATTACAATCAACCGTGGCAACAAACGCACATCGACGGTCCGGCACCGTTGATCAGGGATTGCCGGGAATGTGCAGCTCGAAAGGAAGCGCGTTTATCGCGCGATTCAGCAAACTTCCGCCTCTCACTGATTCGTTCGTCGCGAGCGCTGACATTCACGGCAATCCCTGATCAACGCAGTCTCAATCTCTCTCCAAGAGAGTTTCACGCTGGAAGGCTGTTCGGCGTAATCACCACCAAAATGTATAAAGCGCCTTTCCAAACGCTTCTTCACTCCCTCAAGCCGCGCGATTCGAGCCACTAACGATTGTCTATTGCCGATAGATAGCCGCGGACGCTTAGCACGACTTTGTCCTTCCGATTGTTCAATATACTTGTCACATCGTTGCACCCACGCGAAATATTCGCCTAAGAAGGTGACATTGTTGGCTTCCTCCAACAGGTCGCGTTCACTTTGCTCCATGTTGTTGCACAGAACTTTTCACACTGAAGATTTTCAGGAAACTCTTTTCTGGAGCACTCGCAACCAACTGTGATGCTAAACCTTTTTTCCGTTTGATTATATGATATCGGTACCATATCTCCGTCTCTTTCCACCCTGCAGCCGGATATCGGCGCTCGAAAATAAATTTTTATCTATAAAACAATCCCACGGTTCCTAGATATATGTTTACATAAACATCTCATTGATAGCAGCCGGGTATCGGCGCTAGAAAATATAATAAGATATAAACATACCGCATACCATGGTTCGTTCCTAGATATGTTTACATAAACACCCTCGACCGCAGAGGACACTTGAAAGGACCCATACCCCCCCCCCCCATAACGCTATACCTCGCCCTCCGGCGACCTCCCCCCCCCGCGTGACGCTATACCCTCGCGCCCCTCACCCCCCCTCGGAGTCCCTGGGTTAGAACCCGCATATTCTTTCTACTAATGTACTTTATCAAACAAGTTTTGTACGGCAATACAATACACGCACCTGTAAACTTCTTGATTCCCAAGGAACCATAAAGTAAGAGCTATTTGTTTCTCAGGAGACATGTGTGCAGCACCACGCTCAGTGTACAACCGAGATCCAAGCTCTTGGACTAATTTTTCATAAGTATACTTTTCTAGTCGAAAGTGCGACGTGAAATCTAATACAATGACATTGATGCATTATAATGTATATAATAAGAAACTTATACATAATTACAACAATAATATATAATAAAACTTTTACGTCTTACCTGTTAAAGTATACATCACCACAACAGTTTCAAAAAACCCTGGAATTTTAAGATGAAGTTCCCGTTCAGGGGGATTTTCGATAACATCATCCTCATCTGATGGATCAAAAAATAAATTCAGGATTTCTTGCAGATCCATTTCTGTCTGAAAATATGAAAGTATTAAGCTAGAAGCAATAGTTGTATTGCAATTATTATATCAATTTGTAATATTGAAGAACACTTTTATCTTTTAAACATTAGTTTTACCTTTATAGTAGATTAAATTTAGTTTCATTTACATTTAGATTCAATGCAAATATACGTTTTATTTATTTAAGAGCATCTTGTGTGTAACAGTACTTCATAAAGAGTGACTTTATGAGATTAAACTGAGTAATAAATAATATTTCTTGAAACAAAATTACCTGATTCATGCACGTTATCCGCCAAGCTAACTTTACCAACCCTGCTCGATATATCGGACAGCGTTGAGTTGTCTTGAACCATGAACATACTAGATGGTTGTGCCTATTACACTTTTCGGCCCTAGTGGAACTAACTCATACTCGATTTCTCGTAAACACTCATAGTTTAACGCACTACTGTAACGTTTCTTATTAATAATAATTATTCATATACCTTAACCTATTGATTAGTTGTTATATTAATGCTAGTCATTATAATATCTTCCATTAAATAAAATAAGGAATTAATAATTCAATACAAGTAATATTAAAATAATTAATAGCATTGCAATTTAATGCATTATAATTGTTTCTTACTTCACAAATTAGCAACTTAATGTTACAAAGCGTATGAAGTCCCTTAACCGCTTTAAAGTGTTTGAAACATTACAAAGCGTACGAAATGTTGTAAACGCTATGTGGTTCATATAAAATAACTAAATGCCTAAGTTTACAATTTAACGCACTATTATAATGTTCTTTATTCTACGATTAATAATCATTCATATATTTTAACTGATTAACTAAATGTTATATGAATATTAATGATGGTATATTTAAATAATTACTCTTATTAAATGAATAATGAACCATAATGCCACAGCGAGCTAATAACTAATAATGTAATAATCAAATGCTTTTATTAAATGATCTATGTTTTTCGCAATTGGTTTTTCGTTATTCATAGTTAATTATTAATTAATTAATTGATTTTAACTTAATTTGTTTATATCCATATAACTTCTAAACTACTGATAATTTATTAAAATCTTCTACACCAAACGTATTAAAAAATAATGTATATTTGTTTAACGAATAGTGACTTTTCAATTTTTCCAATATCACGTAAAGTAATAATGTTAAAACGACAATTTTTCCACAGGTACCATCAGACTGGCGAAAAATGGTGCTCAACGAGAGTTGTTGGTCATTTCTAAATTAATGAGTTTTTCATAAATTTGATGGTACCGTTGAGTTCCTCTTATTACCCACAATATCACTATATAATTATAAAAAATTATTTCCCAACGGTTAAGATTTTCATTGCTTAGTTAACAAATAAAAATTTCTACAATTTTAAAATTCCAAATTCCTACGGTCCTTCGATATGGTCCATGGACCATTATTATATACTTTTTATTCATCTAACCTTATTCCTTCAATTATTATAAACAATAACCTGTGGTTTTTTCATAGCAAATGCACTCAAATGTTCTATGCATTTTTGTTATACTCGCAGATGACTATATAATCGTATAATTAAATATATCATAAATGTGATTGTTATATTATAAAATTTGTTTGTTTATAACAAAATTTTATTATATTCAAAAAATTTAATTTGCTCCTATATTTAATTGATCTCCTTAATGTAGCAGTGTACATAAAATATATTGTTATAAGGACGCCCTAAATTATTTATATGTACATAGTATGTCTAATAGCTAACGTTATGAAATATCCAAAAATTACTACAATTACAGTATTAAAACGTATTATAATGGCTTTTTAGTGGATTTTCATTTTTATGCATGTTTTTATGGTTTTTTCATTCTTTTATATATATATATATATTTATATATATATATATATATATCTACTCCCTTTCATAAAAGGCTACTACGTAACTTAGGTAATAACTATGATTCTAAATTTAATATATTGTATTGGTTTTACTCGTTTATGTGTTTTTTGGATTTTTCCTTTTTCTTTCTTAACTATTGATTAGCAACATTAATAATGATTAATAAAATAAAATAGTAATATGTTCGATATAATAGTTGTTACCTATCGAAGGTCGGTAATTGGTTAAGTAGTGAATATGCGTTTGCCGGTAAACTGTCTTATATGGTTATACATTGTCGGTAACAACTTATGATGTACTTTGGTTGACGATAAGTGTTAATGGTAAGTTATAATATTAACAATATGTTGGTATTTTATACCGTAATTCTAACGATTAATTCATAAATGTGTTGAATAAGCAAAAATAAAATTTTTAATGTTATTGGACATCGCAGGATGTCACAACTAACTATTTGTGCATATATTTTTACTAGTATTCTTTAACGTATTGCAGTTAACCTATGTATATGTAATTAAAATGGTGTAGTAGGTTATGTATGCAAAAGTCACATTGCAAGAATACAATACCGGTCGTCTTCACTTCTACGGAACATTTAGAAATGCTTATCATTATCAAATGTACACAACTCTAAAGATTGATAATGAAATTAAGTATTTCTAAATGCTCCGTAGAAATGGAAATGACTCGGCGTCGCATTCTTGCATTGCGACTTTTGCATCTATTACCATTTTACATATGCATAGATTAACTGCAATAAGTTAAAGAATACTGGTAAAATTATATATGTACAAATATTTAGTTTTCTTTATAATATAATACTTATTTTGAATACTTTTAATATTAATGTTACTGTTAGAAAAGATTACCTTGGATAAAGAGAACGCTTCCGTAACACGCAACAACATGCTGTGTATATTTTATATGTATATGTTTAGAGTGCAAAATATAATGATTAAATATTTATATTTTTCCCTTTCCTCTGGAAAAACTGCATCATTATAATAACTATAGCGTGATTGTTATTTTATATGTTACTGTATTAACTTATATATTTTATACATACTAATTCCAGGAAAGGTCTTTGAATTAATTTCGAGCGAAAGCAAATGAAATAGTTTGTTCTCGCTTAGAATTAATTCAAAGACCTTTTCTGGGATTAGTATGTATAAAATATATATTTTCATTCTACAGTTACTCTTCAGTTACAAAAAATATAACAATTACATAATTTACATCACGATTATATATATGTTATATAATTATTCGCTAACTTTGTTAAGAGTATATAATATGTTACATACGTATTATATTTACGTTATATAATTGTAACATGTGTGAGTAGGAAATTACTACCAATGTGTATATAACCTAGTACATCTATGTAATATTGCGTGTTACATTCCGTTTTATTACGGTAATGTAATAGTTATATACCCGTGTTTGCTGGGAAACGATATACACTAAAATAAACTTTTTTCCAATTGATGCCTAACCGGTTTGAGATAGAGATTTACTGAATACTACTTTCGATAACTTTAGAAATTGCTGATCACAATGTTCTTATCCCGTGAATCCCTATCTGCCACCGTTCCATCAGAAAATGCGAAAAACTTGTCGATCCTCCTAGTAAACGATATACTTTAAAATAACCTTTCTTCCAATTTACGCCTAAACGGCTTCAGATAGAAATATCTGGAATAGTATTCTATCGATAGTTCTAGAAATTGTTGATAGAAATTATCTTATCCCGCGAATCGCTATCTGCCACCGTTCCATCCGAAAATGAGAAAACGTGTCGGTTCTCATATTAAACGAAATACATTAAAATAAAATATCTTCCAATTTATGCCTAAACGGCTTCAGATAGAGATATCCGTATTACTACGCCGTCGATAGCTCTAGAGATTGGTGATAAAAATTATCTTATCGCGCGGATCGCTATCTGCCTCCATCCGAAAATGCGAAAAACTTGTCGGTCCTCATAGTAAACGATATACATTAAAATAAAAATTCTTCCAATTTACGCCTAAACGGCTTCAGATAGAGATATCCGGAATACTACCCTTTCGATAGCTCCAGAAATTGATGATAGAAATGATCTTATCCCGCGAATCGCTATCTGCCATCGTTCCCTCAGAAAATGCGAGAAACTTGTCGATCCTCATAATCAAGAGACACGGTAGTGTCTCACGCCAAGTATATGCGCAGCGAGACCGACCGTGTACTGTTACGCCAAGCGACGCTTTCGCAGATACTCAGATTATTAGATCTCAATAACCGCTGAACGGATCAAGTTCAGAGTAGGCTCAATGGATAGCTTGGGGTCGAATTATGTAATAAAAGTGTTTTTATTTTTCTTCTACGTGCCCTACGAGCGGAGATATGGCGATGCAAAGTCTGAAATTGGCAAATTTCACTTAAGAAACGTCGTCGTTATCATTATCATCGTCGTTTGTACAGTTCGTTCTTTTGAACTAGATGGCAGCAACTAATATCGGTTTTCTCGCGTGCGCCAGAGATGTAAGATGCGATAAGAGAGCATGTACGACGCGGGCTGCGGTCCAGTTGATGCTTCAGATGCTTCAAAGAAAAGGGATAGAACATGTTCTGAAACACTTGAAGCTGCAACACCACGTCGACAACGACGATGACATCGTTGCACCACGTTGACGACAACGACGACGACGTTGCACCACGTCGACAACGACGACGACGACGACGAAGACGAAGACGAAGACGAAGACGAAGACGAAGACAAAGACGAAGACGAAGACACGAAGACGAAGATGAAGACGAAGACGAAGACGAAGACGAGGACGAAGACGACGACGACGACGACGTTGCACCACGTCGATGACGATAGAGAATGAGAGAGCGAGAGAGCGAGTGCTATGCGCGCGCTATTTTATTTTTCAATATTAATAATGTTTTGTAATAATAATATTCATCTATTATTTATTATATAATAAATACCACAAATCCTATTCTAAAAAAGGCGTTAAAGGTGTTATATTTATTTCATCGTGTTTCATCAATATACAAAGTTGACAGAATTGACAGCTGCCGTTTTCACGTTCCTAAGAAATAATAAATGTAATTGTCAATATAACCGCACTGACAGCCACTATGATATTCTGACATTCGCAACACGAAGTTCAAGCCACACGAAGTTCGAGCCAAGCGAGATAACGAATCAACGTCGCGGAAAAGAGGCCTCAATATTCGATAAAAAAGAACTTCATGAAGTTAACACGCCTTTTTTAGAATAGGAAACATGTAAGTTAATACTTTTAAAAACCTTGACTGACAGAACTAGGGCTTTTATCTCCTCATATATTATAAAAAAGAATAACACACTTTACACTACAAAATGTGTGAAATCACAATAAAATTACCTTTTCAAAAAAAGGTACAAAAAAGCGCCAAGTATACGGGTCTGAAGTTCTTTCAAAAAAGGACTCTACAAAACTAATGATATGAACAAATTGCGCCAACTACAATGGGTATTTATGCAAACCAGAAAATCTATTACTTTATTATTATCCTTTGGCTGATATTCATTGTTGATTCTGATTTAAGACCATCTTAAGTACAATTATAAGATATTTGAAACCAATCACACAGTCGTATTACCATCTTAAGAAATTACTTCAGATCGTCTGGAAATAAGAATGGACTATGAATACTAGCCTTTGATATTAAAAAATAAAGGACATAATAATATTAAGCAGATATTTTTATACGAATAAATATTTTAATACATAGAGATATTTATTAATACAAATAAGTGCTTTTTTCAAAATACTTGGCGCTGCTAAACCGAATCAAAAATTGTCTTAGTATTGAAATAATCTAAAGATTACAATAATTTCCTTAAACTCTAAATTACATAACACCTCGCTGAAATACATACATATACAAATGTAGTTAAACTTATTCTGTGCTTAATTCTAATGTCACACACATACATACGAATTCACAAGACAGAAAGAAAGAGAACGAGACAATTAACATAATGATTCGGTTTAGCAGCGCCAAGTATTTTGAAAAAAACACTTATTTGTATTAATAAATATTTCTATGTATTAAAATATTTATTCGTATAAAAATATCTGCTTAATATTATTATGTCCTTTAGTTTTTAATATCAAAGGCTAGTATTCATAGTCCATTCTTATTTCCAGACGATCTGAAGTAATTTCTTAAGATGGTAATACGACTGTGTGATTGGTTTCAAATATCTTATAATTGTACTTAAGATGGTCTTAAATCAGAATCAACAATGAATATCGGCCAAAGAGTAATAATAAAAAGTAATAGAGTTTCTGGTTTGCATAAATACCCATTTTATTTGGCGCAATTTGTTGATATCATTAGTTTTGTAGAGTCCTTTTTTGAAAGAACTTCAGGCGCGTATGCTTGGCGCTTTTTTGTACCTTTTTTTAAAAAGGTAATTTTGTTGTGATAAACGATATACATTACAATAAAATTCATGCAATTTGCGCATAAGCGACGTGAGATAGAGATTTCTGGAATACTACTCGGTGTTTAAATCAGTGTTTCGTAATCATTATTCCTTTCCAACAAAATGTATCTAGCTTTGTACTGAGTTGGAATACAAATTGTACAACAAATTCCGAAATTTTACAAATTTGGTTTAGGTGACAGTTTATTTCTGTTGAACAGATATTGCATTCCAGAAAGCGATGAGAAATAAAACAATATATATTTCAGAATGAGCAAAGAAAGAGTCTAAATAATTTCTAAAATATCGGTCCTCGGTATATACGATTACTGTATACAGAGGAAAATGCTGAATAACTTCGGAAAATTAATATATTCATAAAAATTCCGTTAATATACTCATCTACACGTTGATGTATACCTATGTACTCAAAAAAATATATGGGTTAGTGTCGGTCCTCACAATATACGATTCACACATATATACAGGGTGTCCCGGGTTTTAACCGACAAACTGCGGGAGCATATTCTACTAGTGGAAATAAGAAAAAATTCTCATATCGAGTTTGCTTAGAAATGCTTTATTACAAAGTTATAAACCAATATTGAAAAGAAATATGAGATAAGTAACAACGGATTTTTTCACAAAAATAAAAATTATGTACGCAATGATTTAGTGACGCATTTCAAAATGTTGTCCTTGCACATCGATACAAGCTAGACATCGACGTAGTACAGAATTTGTTACAGTACGACATTCCTAAAAATTTTGTTGCATCTCAGTAACTGAATTAGTAATTCGTTGCTTTAAATCTATCTGGTACTCTCCTGTTAGGAAATCTACGTTGATACTCTCGTACGGCAGCTCGTGCATTTCCGTCACAGAATCCGTACACGAAATGAATATTAGTGTATTCCTCATTTGAAAACACTTTTGGCATTCTGATAGTAATTGCTAGTTGACACGACGATTGAAATCTAACAGCTACTGTTGTGAAAGTAACAATCATACTGAATCGTTTCAACATAGTGAACATGAATACATGTGAATACACATAACATAAACATCTTCGACCTTCCAAATTCTATACTATGTTCCGTTGTTACTTATCTCATATTTCTTTTCAATATTGGTTTATAACTTTGTAATAAAGCATTTCTAAGCAAACTCGATATAAGAATTTTTCTTATTTCCACTAGTAGAATATGCTCCCGCAGTTTGTCGGTTAAAACCCGGGACACCCTATATATATATATATATACAGGGTGTCCGAAATAAAGTGACTCAGACGAAAAGTACAGGTAGATAGGAGTAAACCAAGAAGAAAAGTCAAATACTATTTTTCGAAATTCGCAATAGTTATTAAGTTATTAACATATACGTCTGAGCCAATAAACGCGCTGAAAGCGTTAGGCCGGACTCGGGAGATAGAGCGAGAGGCGGAGTCAAGAAGAGAGGGGCGAGGGGGGAACCGCGAGCGACTCGCGAGTCGCGAAGCGCGGCGCGTGACATATGATACCGCGCCGAGAATCTATTATGTATTTGTGCTTTCCGTACATTGCCGACGAGGAAACAATAATTTTCCAGCGCGGTGTTTTTAATAGCAAGGAAATGATACGCTATCATTTCCACACCACCTAGCGGTAGAAAAATTGTACGATATGTTGGATAATATCACTGTTTATCACCTCGAACACCTGGAATACCTCAAACCGAGTTTCCCGCGAGCCATCAGGCAGCAAACAATGTTCGTGTTTTGTCTACAGTTGCTGAAAGTCAATTGAAAGTCATGTTCTGCTTACACGATATTTTCGCACGATATTTTCTTGTACAGTCGCGTATAAGTCTCGTGTTCAAGATATTCAAAGTGTTCGAGGTGTTAGACAGCGACGATGCGATATACTACGGAAGAGTATACGAATATGATAGTGGCTTATGGGCTAGCAGGCGAAAATGCGCGTCTCGTGGCTCGGATTTATGCCGAACGATTTCCTGGGCGTGCATATTATCCAACATCGCGTACAATTTTTCGCACTGAACAACAATTGCGTGAAACAGGGTATCTCGTGTATAATACGAGAGGAATTACAGTGCGTCGTCGTATTCGAGACGAAGAAAGAATGCTCAACGCGTTTCATGAAAACCCTGGAACCAGCGTACGTCGTACGGCACTCGAATTTGATCTTTCGTGGTACGAGGTGCATTCCATCTTACGGCAAAATGAGTTGCACCCGTACCATTACCAACGAGTGCAATAGATTTTACCGAGGGATGTAGAACAACGAATATACTTTTGCGAAGGTTTGTCATTATCAATTTTTTATATTCACGATAATTTGAAAATGTACTAACCGTCGAAAAACCATACGCAGGATTTCTCGCACAATATCGACGGAATGTCTCTTTTCCCGACATTATTTTATGCACGGACGAATCAACGTTCACACCATACGGCGTGTTTAATTGCCGCAATTTTTTGTATTGGGCAGATGAAAATCCTCATGTCGTCCGTCAAGGCGCATTTCAATATCGTTGGTCCATTAACGTTTAGGCGGGAATAATCGGCAATCAAATCGTAAGTTTAAGTTGAAAGAAAGCAATTTCTCCTGCTGTTTAAGTAAAATATGTTCGTTTATACTTATTATTTTCAGATTGGTCCATACTTTCTGCCACCGCGTTTAACCGGCGATATTTATAGAAATTTTATAGTGAACGAATTGCCGATACTTCTCGCGGATGGGCCTCTTCACATACGAAGACAATTAATATTTCAGCATGATGGGGCTCCGGCTCATTTTAGTCGTCAAGTACGCGAGGTGTTAGACGCGCATTTTCCCGATAGGTGGATAGGTCGTAGTGGCCCTATTATCTGGCCGGCACGGTCGCCAGACTTGAACGTGTTAGATTTTTTTGTATGGGGACATATAAAAAATGTAATCGAGCACCAGCGTAATGGTACAGAAAACGAGGTACGTGAAGCTATTGTTGCGGCCTTCAATACCATTACGCCGGACATGGCGCACCGTGCCACATGCGATATTGTACGAAGAGCCGACCTCTGCGTACGAGAAAGGGGACGACATTTCGAACAATTCAATTAAATTACTCGAATTAAATAATGAGAGTGGATTAGGCTTACCGGGGAAACCACTATAAAAAACCGCACCGAGCTATCTACCGCTAGGTGGTGTGGAAATGATAGCGTATCATTTCCTTGCTATTAAAAACACCGCGCTGGAAAATTATTGTTTCCTCGTCGGCAATGTACGGAAAGCACAAATACATAATAGATTCTCGGCGCGGTATCATATGTCACGCGCCGCGCTTCGCGACTCGCGAGTCGCTCGCGGTTCCCCCCTCGCCCCTCTCTTCTTGACTCCGCCTCTCGCTCTATCTCCCGAGTCCGGCCTAACGCTTTCAGCGCGTTTATTGGCTCAGACGTATATGTTAATAACTTAATAACTATTGCGAATTTCGAAAAATAGTATTTGACTTTTCTTCTCGGTTTACTCCTATCTACCTGTACTTTTCGTCTGAGTCACTTTATTTCGGACACCCTGTATATGCAGGGTGTCCGGCATGAAACGGACCAACGCTCGTGAGCTGGTAGAGCACAGTGAACTGAAAAGAAAAGTCCTGTAGCACTTTGAAATTTTCGCAATATTAACGGAGTTATCAATTAATGAATATAAGCGAATGAGGGCGGTGCGTGCAGCGAGATAGGTCGGTAGGAGGGCCGCGCGCTCTTCGATACACCGCGAGCTGGGCGGGCGGCGGGGGTGAGGGAGAATAGGTATCTTAGATACTGATAATAACAAGGGCGCGCGGTCCTCCTACTGACGGCTATCTTGGAGACTGATAGAAACAGCGTGTGACGCTGGGGCCCCGCGCTGAGCGATAATTGATTCATATCCTTTTTTTCCAAAATAGTTTATTTTGTGGCAATTTTATTTTAAGGTAAAAGAAATTGTTTTTAAGGCAAAGGAAAGGAAAGCTATCGTTTCCTCACCACCTTGCGGTAGATATTCCGTTTGGTGTGAACGTCGCCTCGTCCGTCCATAAAATTCGGTCGGGAAATAACAAATTCCGCCTACATTGTGCGAGGAACCCTGTTTGCGTTTTGTTTAATTATTATTAATTAATATACTTTGAAAACTATCGCAACTATCGAATGAAAATAATTACAATACCTTCACAAAAATAGATGCGTTGTTCTGCATCCCTCGAAAGGAGCTGTTGAACTCGCTGAAAATGACACGGGTGCAACGCGTTCTGACGTAAAGTACGGTGCACCACGTATCGCGAGTAACCGAGCGCATGAGCTGCACGGCGCACACTGCTTCCTGGATTTTCTTCGAACATCCGCAGGATCCTTTCTTCGTCATCGGCACGTATATGTTGTCGTTACACATATCATTTCTTCACGGCTGAAGAGATCCTGTTTCTCTCGCACGTTGTACACATCGCATAATTGCATGTTTTGATGGATGTCGACCTCGCTCGGAAAATCGCTCCGCTGTTATTTATTTCTGTGTTTCTTCTCTTGTTTACAAAAGAGTTTCGTGTCGCGATAAATCGTGTTCGTGTCCTCGTTAATAGTTCGTTAATCGCTTACGATGGCGTTTACGGCTCAAGAGTATACTGACATGATTATTTGTTACGGGATGGCCGAAGAGAATTCTCGTGAAGCGGCACGCATTTATGCAGAGCGATTTCCCGAGCGAGGTCGACATCCATCAAAACATGCAATTATGCGATGTGTACAACGTGCGAGAGAAACAGGATCTCTTCAGCCGTGAAGAAATGATATGTGTAACGACAACATATACGTGCCGATGACGAAGAAAGGATCCTGCGGATGTTCGAAGAAAATCCAGGAAGCAGTGTGCGCCGTGCAGCTCATGCGCTCGGTTACTCGCGATACGTGGTGCACCGTACTTTACGTCAGAACGCGTTGCACCCGTGTCATTTTCAGCGAGTTCAACAGCTCCTTTCGAGGGATGCAGAACAACGCATCTATTTTTGTGAAGGTATTGTAATTATTTTCATTCGATAGTTGCGATAGTTTTCAAAGTATATTAATTAATAATAATTAAACAAAACGCAAACAGGGTTCCTCGCACAATGTAGGCGGAATTTGTTATTTCCCGACCGAATTTTATGGACGGACGAGGCGACGTTCACACCAAACGGAATATCTACCGCAAGGTGGTGAGGAAACGATAGCTTTCCTTTCCTTTGCCTTAAAAACAATTTCTTTTACCTTAAAATAAAATTGCCACAAAATAAACTATTTTGGAAAAAAAGGATATGAATCAATTATCGCTCAGCGCGGGGCCCCAGCGTCACACGCTGTTTCTATCAGTCTCCAAGATAGCCGTCAGTAGGAGGACCGCGCGCCCTTGTTATTATCAGTATCTAAGATACCTATTCTCCCTCACCCCCGCCGCCCGCCCAGCTCGCGGTGTATCGAAGAGCGCGCGGCCCTCCTACCGACCTATCTCGCTGCACGCACCGCCCTCATTCGCTTATATTCATTAATTGATAACTCCGTTAATATTGCGAAAATTTCAAAGTGCTACAGGACTTTTCTTTTCAGTTCACTGTGCTCTACCAGCTCACGAGCGTTGGTCCGCTTCATGCCGGACAATATATATATATGTTTTTGGTATATTCCGAGGACATTTTTTGACACGCATGGTACATTTTGAGGACATTTTACACTTTCGAGGACCGTCCTTATTTTTTTTTTCTATATGGTATATTCTAAGGACTGTCCTCAAAATTATAGATTTTTTAAATGGTAACATTCGAGAACATAAAATCTACCAAAGTGAAGTCCTCATAATAGACCAAATATATGTAAATACTGCTTTATACATGGTACAATTTGGAGACATCAAAGAAAATCAAAGTTTTTAACCCTAAAAGAATAGTAGGCACCGCATCATTATTCTCGTTTGTCTATAGCAATATCACTATGTAAAAATATTTGGTAATTATAATGAATTTTCCATAATATTGGCAGGTTTCTATGTATGGACATTTTCGGGGCCATTGAAATTAATTTTAAAGCTTAAATGATTAATTACTTATTTTGTAATTTCAGTAATGACCATCCCTAAGATTTCAAGACATTAAATGTATGATCAGTACAACTTTAATCTACTTAGATATTGAGACTGAAGCTCGCATTTCCCGTTGAAAGTCCTCGAAATAGCCCATACATATAAACCTGCCAATATTATGGAAAATTCATTATAGTTAGCAAATATATCTATATATGGTGATTTTGCTACAGACAAACAAGAATAATGATTCGCAGTGTTCGTAAGCCAACATCCATACCACGTTGAAAGTACCGGTTCTCGTCCGATTCGCAGTGTTCGTATTCTTTTCGCGTTAAAATCTTATTAAAACAAAGATATTGGAACTGGAACGTTTTGGAACTGACTCTATATTACTCAATTCTTTATATGTTTCAATATGTTTGAGCATATTATTATTATTTGTTGCTAAGAACTAACGCTATTGAAACATATACAAAATTAGACATTCCATAGTCAGTTCCAAACGGCTACAATTGCAATACTTTTGTTTTAACAAGTTTGTAACCCGAAAAGAATACGAAGGCACCGAATCTTTATTCTCGTTTGTCCGTAGCAATATCGCCATATAGATATATTTGTTAACTATATTGTATTTTCCATAATATTGGCAGGTTTCTATGTATGGGCAATTTCGGGGACTTTCAACGGAAATTGCGAGCTTCATTCTTAATATCTAAGTAGATTAAAGTTGTATTAATCAAACAATTAATGTCCTGAAATCTTAGTGATTGTCAATACTTAAAGTCAAAAATAAGGAATTAATTATTTAAGCTTCAAATTTAATTTCAAAGTCTCCGAAAATGCCCATACATAGAAATCTGTATATATTATGGAACATACAAGATGGTTACAAATATATCTATTTGTATTGCTAAGGACAAACGGTGGGTAAATATGTAAAGAACTGAATTGCGAATTCGAAAAACAAAAGTATTGCAACTGCAACGTTTTGGACCTGACGATAATCAGGTCCAAGAAAATCCAGTTTCAATACCTTTGTTGTGTTTTAATAAGTTTGTAATGCGAAAAGGATATGAAGACTGCGAATCATTAATTATTCTCGTTTGTCGGTAGCAATATCACTATACATATATATGTACTACGTATATTTTATTTTCTATAATATTAGCAGGTTTCTATGTATGGGCATTTTCGGGGCCTTTGAACTTAATTTTGACGCGTAAATGATTAAGTACATTTTGAAATTTAAGTGTTGGCATTCACTAAGGTTTCAAGACAGTAATTATTTGATTAGTGCAAATGTGATCTAGTCTGATGAGGCGGTATCTCTTACTACAATTTGAATGTCCTCGAAAAGACCCATACACAGAAACATCTTAATATTTTGGAAAATACGATATAGTTATCAAATATAACTACATGATGACATTGTTAAAGACAAACCGTGTTGAATTATATAAAAAATTGAATTTTATATATCCAAATCCTCATAATTGTCCATATGTAAATCATCTATATGTTCTCATATTAACCCTTTGACTGTCAATATATCAATGTCCTCGAAATAGACCATAGATACTAAATCGTTGATTGTTTTTAAAAAAACGATATAGTTTACTGCTAAACCTAACTATATCTATTAAATAATCATTAATGCTTTTAACTATATGCATGTATATAGGTCTTTTAAAATGTCCTTGAAATGTACCAAAAACATACATATATATATACACATATAAATTAAGTGTTTTCATGCATTCTGCGAAATAACATTTTCTCGTCATTATATCAAAGAAAAATAAATAAATATATAGACTACTAATAAACATTATATATCATTAACAACTTTTCTATTATATAATATCAGATGATTGTATAAGTTCGTGCCCGATTTTCAGATAGATGAAGTTAACTTACTGCGTGGCGGAGCTCCGGTGTTTTTGTTTGGTTATATTGCATGCACTGAATAGGTGACAGTGTTTTGTGTCACTTTAACGTCAGGCATCGTTCAGATAAGTCAATTTGTGCGTAAGAGAAATTTTTAAAAATAGAGAACGAAAAGGTGCATTTGCGGCATGTAATGCTATACGAATTTCGGAAAGGCGTTAGTGTTGAGACTGCACAAAAAAACATTCAGAGCGTTTATTTGGACCGTGCTCCTGCTCTCCGGACAGTTAAAAAGTGGTTTGGCAGATTCCGAAATGGTGATTTCAACTTGGAAGATCAACTCCGCTCTGGACGGCCTTCTGGCATTGATGACGACATTGTGTGTGCCTTAGTAAAAGAAAACCCAAGGATTACAACTGAAGAGATTGCTGAGAGGCTAAAAATCGATAATTCGACCGCGTTTCGCCATTTAAAAAAACTTGGATACGTTTCCAAGCTCGATACGTGGGTGCCGCATCTCTTGACTGAAAGGAATAAGCTGAACCGCATGAATGTGGCCATTTCTCTCCTCGCACGTAACAAAAAAGAGCCTTTTTTGGATCGAATGATAACAGGCGATGAGAAGTGGATTCTGTACAACAACGTACAGCGAAAGAAGACCTGGAAAAAAGCAGGTGAAGGTGCAGAACCCGTCGCAAAAGCTGGCCTGTATCCAATGAAGGTGTTGCTGTGTGTTTGGTGGGATTGCAGGGGAATTATTCACTTCGAGCTACTCCGACGCGGCGAAACAATCACGGTGGACAAGTACTGTGAGCAACTCACTAGACTCGATGCGGCTATTCGAGAAAAACGTCCGGTTTTGGTCAATCGGAAAGGCATCATCTTCCACCACGACAATGCTAGACCGCACGTCGCCCAACAGACGCTGCGAAAACTGCAGGAGTTGCAATGGGAAATTCTCCAGCACCTACCATATTCTCCAGATATTGCGCCTTCACATTTTCATCTGTTCCGGTCTTTGCAGAATAGTTTGAATGGCGAAAATCTTAAGTCCGAGGAAACTGTCGAAAATCACCTCACGAATTTTTTTCAAGGAAAACCAAGCTCTTTCTTCAAAAATGGAATCAACAAGTTTGTAGATCGTTGGAAAACAATTGTAGAGAAGGATGGAGACTATATAATTGATTAATAAAACTGTATTCTTTCAAATTGAACCTATTAAAGTTTATCTTTAAATCGGGCACGAACTTATGCAATCATCTGATATAAAATAAATAATCGCAATTTATAAATAGCATTTTTTTCCTGTATAATTTTTCAAAAATTTTAAAAGTTTACTAAAAATATTTGTAGCACACGAAACTATTTGATTGCTAAACCCGTACTATATTTTTTTCATTACATATTGATAATTTTAAAGTGGTTATGATTCCATATGGTCCCAAATTGCCATGCATAAAAAATCTTCCTTTCTTAATGTAATCTATACTAATATATAAAGAGGTAAAGTTTGTTCCATTGTTCGGGGCAATCTCAGAAACTACTAAACCGATTCGAAAAAATCTTTCACTGGTGGATAGCTTAGATCTTCCTGAGTAACATAGGCTATGTGCACTCGTCTTGCAACTTCTAAAAATGTGTGCGTCGTAAAAAAATACGTTCTTTATGCTTTATATTTTCCAAATATACCGAGCGCGCGAGGAACAAGCGCCAGCTAGTATTTAATAAAGTACATACAAACTGCAGCGGATTTAGCAATCTTAAATATTTTCGCTACAAATACGCTACAAATATTTTTAAGAAACTTTTACAAGTTTGGAAAAATTATACAGGAAAAAAAATGCTATTTATAAATTGCGATTATTTATTTCATATTATATAATAGAAAATTTGTTAACGATATATTAATGTTTATTATTAGTGTATATATTTATTTATTTTTATTTTATATAGTAACAAGAAAATTTTATTTTGTAGGATGTATGTTAAAACACTATATATATACATATATATAAAATACTTTACATATATAATAAACGTTTATATATACATACATACATATATACACACGCGCGCGCGCGTATATGTATATGTATGTATGTATATATAAACGTTTATTATATATGTTATATAAAATAATAATGGTCCATATTCAGGACGTGCTTCTAAAGATGTTAGCGCGCCTTTTTGTCGTTCTATCTTTATCATTCAGTAGACATAAAACAAGGATAAAACGACAAAAAAGCGCGCTAACATCTTTAGAAGCACGTTCTGAATATGGATCAATGTATATATCCTTTCGTGACATATAAAATCTATTCCCGTGAGACGCAACCAATATATTGTCTCGTCTCTCCGATTGCTCATACGAGGCATATGAGCAGTAACGCATTTATTTGCAAGAAGCGTTCATGTGATTAACGCAAACGCCTCGAGTAATAATGTATTACTACATATATGATATAAAGTCAACGCCACGTATGTGATGCCTTTGAAAATGACGTGATGTGTCAACATCACACATTCTTCAAGTCGGAGAAAGCGTCAGTTTGTTACTTCGTAAAATAATTACAAAATGACGTTTCATGCCGACATTTTCACGTCATTCGAAATGGCATATGACTTTACTTTTTATAGCAGCCCAGGAATTTATACATTTGGCTTTGTTGTACATGCCAAATCATAAATTGATCGCATCTGGCTTTGTTGTACAGTTTTTATGTTGGGAAAAGCGTCAGTTCCTTACTTTGTAAAATAGTAAGAAAATGACGTCTCATGCGTTTCGTGTCATTGGAATATTTTTCCTCGCATCGATCTTTTTCCAACGCTACAGCTGTAGCAAAGGCGGCAGCATAAATACCATATCTCGTACTATGGTTGTGTTTGCACCTTTTCAAAAATTATATCACTCACGTTTATTAGTGGGAAACGTTTGCGAATATAATCTTTTTCCTTTGCTGCTAATTTGTTATATGTACAGCCGGGTATGCTGTCATACACATGCAGTTTGGAACCGTCAAAGAAAATGCACCGCCAATGATCGGTACAATATTCCCTCTAATTATTTGAATGTTCATGTCGCTATTACTAGCGTCAATGAGTTGAGGAGATTCCAGGTACTGCACACTTTGTGTCTCGAAAGGAGACGTCTCTCTGACGATGCGTAAAAATGCATCTAAAAAGATTCATCAATCACTTTGCTGTGCATAGGTAAAATATTCTGCTCCAGCAAAGAGAGAGGAACATTTGTCTCGTCGAGAGTGTTTTTAATAATTCTTGCATCTTCTTGAGAATTGTATTGAGTAATAGTGAACGATATAAGTTAAAATAAAGGTAATACTTGTAGTTGTGACGCGTAGCGTGGCATATTAGGTGTAGCGTTTCGCGCAATCATGGGTTTCAGTTTGTCACGGGTTCGATTCCTGGTATATGTGTTTTTTTATTAAACAATGTACGTATTATGCTAATATACAAGAGATATTTGTCATATTATATGAATTTTTTTAATCATATATACATGATTGCAAGTGTAAAGAATGACCCGGTAAAAAATTTTTCATGTATCATATCCTATAAAACTGTACGTAATTATATAGAAACATATAAAATTATGTATCAAATATGTCCATACATACTTCCTTTCTCTTGTATAATTTTTGATCACATATATGTAGAACAAATAATAAGAAAAATAATTGAAAAATAAGTAGAAAAGTAATTTGCGCATTTTCTTTTTGTAAAATTGTGATTTTGTATAATTGTGAGATAATATATTTTATACATCATCATATATAATCGTATATAACATATTTCTATATATTATAGATAATATTTTATACATCATCATATATAATCATATATAACATGTTTCTATATATAGAAATATGTTATATACGTTATATATGATGATGTATAAAATATTATCTCACAATTATACAAAATCACAATTTTACAAAAAGAAAATGCGCAAATTACTTTTCTACTTATTTTTCAATTATTTTTCTTATTATTTGTTCTACATATATGTGATCAGAAATTATATAAGAGAAAGGAAGTATGTGTGGACATATATGGACTTATTTGATACATAATTTTATATATTTCTATATAATTACGTACAGTTTTATAGGATGATATATGAAAAATTTTTTACCGGGGACTGACAAATGCATACATGATCTATTTTTAATTTTGATTTCCTCTTTATGCATCTCGTATGTATCTCGTTACATTTATGTGAGAAAGTATTATTGCTTCATATATAAAGGAAAAGTTATGGTATGTAATACATGATTAATAAAATTCATATAATATAATAAATATTCCTAGCATATTAGCATAATACAGTATATAATAAAAAAAGGATATAGATCAGATACATATTAAAAAATACATTTATACAAAAAAACATATATAATAGTAATCGTGTATTACATACTACATACTTTCATTGAATATACAAAGCAACACTTTCACTTTTAAGGGGAGGTCGCGAGCTGGGGCACACGGAATTAAATAATTTTTTTATGTTGAATAAAATGTATGTCTGTACAGGGTGGGGAAAAATTATTGGTCAAGCTTTCGCCAGTCGATTCTACTCGTCGAGATCGCCAACATTGCATCATAAACATGGTGCCGCAAAATTAACTTTCAAGGTCATTTTCAATGTCAAATTTTTTTATTGGCTTAGTCGATTCTACTCGTCGAGCTGAACAAAAGTCTCAAAGGGACCATATGCCGGAAATCAATATTTCATAGAGAAATCTTCGTTTGAAGTTTTTAGCCAAAAAATTTCGTAAAATTAATTGTGATGAATGTAAAATCTGCTTAATCTACTCTTCACGCTGCCCAGGAACAACGAAGTGGGCGTGGTAGATTTTTGTTCCCTTCGGGGTATCTTGGTACCCAGTAACATTTCAACGGCTGTTGGTTCCTTAAAGCAACGGTCATTTGCCTCGGAGAGGAATAATATATCGCTCCATAAGACATTCGTTACTTGTGCTTAAGAAGCTTTCCATCCATATCCAGACCTTTTTCGTGATTATTAGAAGACCGCCGCTGATCTTGAATCAATTTTCAGTGTAAAATTAAAAAAAATTGTTTTAATTTTTTACCAAATTTTTTCTAAGAATAACGTTGCTGTAGCATGCCTCGACGTGGTGGCCGTGGTGGTCGTGATCGGGCGCTTCGGGATGGGCGTGACCAACGTCTAATGCTTCGAGCAATTGATCGTGCTCATGGTAATTACACACGAGCACGAGCTCTTTATGCTAGTTGGTTGCGACGTCAAGCTAATGGCAGACTATTACGTCCAGGGTCCGTGCCTGATCGTCGAGAATTTCAACGACTCGATGAACGATTACATGATCAGGAGCAAATGAATTTTGCAGGTGCTGGCCACCGTAGGGCAGGTCGTCCTCGTGTGTCTTGGAGAATTGAGGAACGTGTGATTGCTCTAGCTCGAACTTATCCTGTCATGGGATCACGACGCATAGGCGCGCGAGTAGGGGTTGATCATAAAACAGTCTTGCGCATTCTCCGTGAGGAAGGCCTACGACCCTACAAAGTGCAGGTAGTGCATGAGTTACGACCTGGTGATCGCATAGCTCATCTTCGTTTTTGTCGGTGGATGCTTCGCAAGATCCGAAGATATCGGCACTTTCTGAAAAATATAGTGTTCACTGATGAATCCAGTTTTTCCAGCACTTCCATTTTGAACCGGCAAAATGTTCGCATCTGGCGCAGACCCAATCCACACGCAATGGTCCAAAGAGTTCAGCAGGGCCGTTTTTCAGTCAATGTTTGGGCAGGGATACTCGGGAATGATTATATTGCTCCTGTGTTTCTCTCAAACCGATTGTCAAGCGTTGAGTATTTGCGGTTTCTACGTCATACTCTCCTGAATCGACTGCGACGTATGGTTCCGAGGAATGCCCGTAATCGAATGTTTTTATGCATGACGGTGCTCCACCGCATTTCGGCAGGCAAGTCCGCGTTTTTTTACAACGAGTTTTTGGAACTCGATGGATCGGTCGTAATCCTGCGCCACACTTATGGCCCGCCCGTTCACCTGACCTGAACCCTCTGGACTTTTATTTCTGTGGAGCTCTGAAAGCCATTGTTTATGGGTCAAGCAGGGCTTTAAGGACAGCTCAGGATTTACGAGATCGCATTGAAGAGGCGGTTGCTACTTTAGCACGAAATCGAGCTGTGCTCCGTAGAGTGCGAGATAATTTGGTGGAGAGACTCCAAGCTTGCATTGATAACGGTGGTGGTCACATTGAAGCTGGCAGACAAGCACAACTGCTCAGAGCTATTGGGGCCGATGGGTCAGTTCTGTTTGTTCGTAGGTAGCGTCGACGACGATAAAGTGAGAGGCAAGGGAAACTCACTGTAATCAAGTCACCCCGAGGTGAGAGGCGAGGGGAACTCACTGTAATCAAGTCACCCCGAAGGGAATAGAAATCTACCACGTCCACGTCGTTGTTCCTGGGTAGCGCTAAGAGTAGATTAAGCAGATTTTTGACCTTGAAAACGAATTTTTCAGGGTCATTTTTGGGGAGTGATTTTCGCTAATCATGATCAAGATATTCAGAACATGATTTTAAGAACTTTATAAGCATCAGATTTATTTTCTGACTTCATAAAAATCGATTTTTTTGAAATTTCGGGCAATTTCGCGTGTCGCGGGTGTCCGCGACTCGCGGACACTCGCGATTGGTCAGGGGGGTCGCGGAGGGGGCATCGACCCCCCGCGAAGATCGTATAAATAGGATGAAGCGATCAATACTGCAATCAATAATCCTTCGATTATCATTAGAGGCGTTAAGAAGCGTTAGAAGAATGGCATACACCAACGAAGAATATTATGACATGTTAATGGCACTTGGCGAGTGTCACGGGCAGTACCACGTAGTTGCAAGACGATACACCGAATTGTATCCGAACCGAGCAAGACATCCATCGGCTCGCGTCATACTTCGAGCGGCACAAAGATTACACGAGACCAGCAGTGTCCTTGCTAACAAACACGACACTGGAAGAAATCGGGAGGCAAGAAATGTACGAAATGTGGAGAACGTAGTATATTCTTTCGAGGATAATCCTGATAAGAGCATTCGGGTTGTTGCTCGAGAACAAGATTTATCCTGTGCAACTGTGCAGAGGATATTGAAGGAAGAAAAGTTGCACGCATTTCACTACACATGCGTGCAACATTTGCGACCAGAAGATTACCAAAGAAGAAAAACGTTCTGCGAAAATTTTCTAAGGGAAGTAGATCGAGATCCCAGATTTCCTTCTCGTATCATATTCAGCGATGAATCGCTATTCACACGGGAAGGAATTTATAATTCCCACAACATGCATTATTGGAGCAACGAAAATCCCAGAGTCACACGACTTAGAAACTTTCAAACTCGTTGGAAGATAAATGTGTGGGCTGGAATAATGGGAACACAAATACTTGGTCCAATTGTTCTTCCGCAACAAACGTTAACTGGTCAAACATACGTCGAGCTCCTAAGAGATAACTTTCCAGATTTCTTAGAAGATGTACCGTTGGTGGAAAGAAACAAAATTATTTTTCAACAAGACGGTGCCGGGCCACACAACGCTAGAGTTGTAACAACTTTTTTAAATGACCAGTTTCCTGGACGCTGGATGGGTCGGTATGGCCCGATACCGTGGCCCGCAAGATCTCCTGATCTCAACCCTCTCGATTTTTTCTTGTGGGGCTATTGCAAGGAAGTAATTTATAAAACGCTTCCGGAAGATGTCGACGATGTGGAAACAAGACTCCGACATGCCATTTGGGACATCGAAGAAGATGTAATGCAGGACGTCACAAGAAATTTGTCAAAACGCACGAGAGCTTGCGTCAAGATGGATGGTGGTCATTTCGAGCACTTGCTATGAAAGTTTTCGAATCCAATCCGCTCTTTTCAGAGCGAACAAAGCATTTGAACGTGAAACATCTTTTGCAGTTGCAAAAACATAAAAAAAAATCCAAGAGAAGGATCAAAACGCTTCGGTTCTCGCAATAATTATAATCAATCTTATACTCTTAAAGTGCATTTTCATTTCACGCATAATGCATTATTTATCCTTGTTTAATATTCAGTGAACAACAAGAAGAAATGATGCATTATGCATAAAATACACCTTCATTCTTCTTTGTTATTTGAAAATAATTATCAACATAATGTGTTTATTAATATCAATATCAAAATCATAAAATCATATCGTTACGTTATTGAAATGATTGCTTTGAAAAACGGCCCCTATTCTTTAGAAAAGAATTTCTCTCATGCGGTCAGAATTTTGGGAATGAATACACCGCCTCTCTCTCTCTCTCACTCACTCAAACACAAAACGGGAGAGTGCGCTGCCGAGCGCGCCTTAAACATAACCCACCGTAACCTTATTGACTGTTGCCGCGCGCGTCGAGCAGTCTCCGCATCGTGTAACTGCGCGGTGTATGTAACGCGTTTCTTTCCTTCAAGTAACTTTAATAATTAATTAATCGGTGGTGATTGAATCGGTAGTGATCGGAGGTGGACTGTGAATAGTGATGAAACAACAGATTCGTTCGTAATTGCCTCGATAGTGATTACTGTGATTGTGCGTAATGTGTTTTTTTCGTCGAGTAATTCTCAGTTGCCGAATAATTAATCGGTAGTGAATAATAACCCGATAGATTCGTTTATAAATTAATCGAGTGCATGAGTAAATACGTGATACAATGTATTAAAGAAAAAGACTTGTGACTCATTACTCAGTGTGTTACATGTAAATTTGTGATTTTATTGTTATCCGCGATCGTGGGGACATTTATTTATTCTTCGCCTTTTACAACAGTATGAAGACGTCAAATATCTTATAAGGTAAGAATGTGTGAGCGTGTGTGTGTGTGCGCGCGCGCGCGTACCACTGCGTGATAGCAGCTGATCGCGTAATCGGGCCCGCGTCGACAGTGAGTTGCGCCGCCCCTCCGTATCGTCCGTACTCGGCCTGTAATTTGCTATTTTCGCTTATCACTTGAAAACTAAGCTTCGGACAAAATTTTGCTACAGGAAAAATTGTCTTAGAATTACCTCAGGAATACGTCATTTTAAGGACTGACGTTTGTTCTGAATCACCCTGTATAGATAATACTCTTATTTCATAACAACCCATGTAATCAGTAACAAATCTTTGATTACATAGGAGCACTGTCGAAATTTTAGTATAACATGCTTTTTCGCGTCAGTCCTATTTCGAATAAAGAACATACTTTGAATAATTTGCATTAGCGTAATTATTTTTTTCTCACTATCAAATAACAAAATAATGAAGAGACACGGTAGTGTCTCACGCCAAGTATATGCGCAGCGAGACCGACCGTGTACTGTTACGCCAAGCGACGCTTTCGCAGATACTCAGATTATTAGATCTCAATAACCGCTGAACGGATCAAGTTCAGAGTAGGCTCAATGGATAGCTTGGGGTCGAATTATGTAATAAAAGTGTTTTTATTTTTCTTCTACGTGCCCTACGAGCGGAGATATGGCGATGCAAAGTCTGAAATTGGCAAATTGCACTCAAGAAACGTCGTCGTTATCATTATCATCGTCGTTTGTACAGTTCGTTCTTTTGAACTAGATGGCAGCAGTTAATATCGGTTTTCTCGCGTGCGCCAGAGATGTAAGATGCGATAAGAGAGCATGTATGACGCGGGCTGCGGTCCAGTTGATGCTTCAGATGCTTCAAAGAAAAGGGATAGAACATGTTCTGAAACACTTGAAGCTGCAACACGACGACGACGACGACGCGAATGTTCAAGTCACAAGAAGTTCGAGCCAAGCGAGAGAACCAATCAGCATCGCGGAAAAGAGGCCTCAACTATTCGATAAAAAAGAACTTCACGAAGTTAACACGCTTCTTTTAGAATAGGACTAGCAACACAGGCGCGCGCTACGCGCTATTTTATTTTTCAATATTAATATTATGACATTCTGACATTTGTAACACGAAGTTCAAGCCACACGAAGTTCGAGCCAAGCGAGATAACAAATCAGCGTCGCGGAAAAGAGGCCTCAATATTCGATAAAAAAGAACTTCATGAAATTAACACGCCTTTTTTAGAATAGGAAACATGTAAGTTAATACTTTTAAAAACCTTGACTGACAGGACTATGGCTTTTATCTCCTCATGTATTATAAAAAAGAATAACACACTTTACACTACAAAATGTGTGAAATTACAACAAAATTACCTTTTCAAAAAAAAGTACAAAAAAGCGCCAAGTATACGCGCCTGAAGTTCTTTCAAAAAAGGGCTCTACAAAACTAATGATATCAACAAATTGCGCCAACTACAATGGGTATTTATGCAAACCAGAAAATCTATTACTTTTTATTATTACTCTTTGGCCGATATTCATTGTTGATTCTGATTTAAGACCATCTTAAGTACAATTATAAGATATTTGAAACCAATCACACAGTCGTATTACCATCTTAAGAAATTACTTCAGATCGTCTGGAAATAAGAATGGACTATGAATACTAGCCTTTGATATTAAAAACTAAAGGACATAATAATATTAAGCAGATATTTTTATACGAATAAATATTTTAATACATAGAGATATTTATTAATACAAATAAGTGCTTTTTTCAAAATACTTGGCGCTGCTAAACCGAATCATTATGTTAATTGTCTCGTTCTCTTTCTTTCTGTCTTGTGAATGCGTATGTATGTGTGTGACATTAGAATTAAGCACAGAATAAGTTTAACTACATTTGTATATGTATGTATTTCAGCGAGGTGTTATGTAATTTAGAGTTTAAGGAAATTATTGTAATCTTTAGATTATTTCAATACTAAGACAATTTTTGATTCGGTTTAGCAGCGCCAAGTATTTTGAAAAAAGCACTTATTTGTATTAATAAATATCTCTATGTATTAAAATATTTATTCGTATAAAAATATCTGCTTAATATTATTATGTCCTTTATTTTTTAATATCAAAGGCTAGTATTCATAGTCCATTCTTATTTCCAGACGATCTGAAGTAATTTCTTAAGATGGTAATACGACTGTGTGATTGGTTTCAAATATCTTATAATTGTACTTAAGATGGTCTTAAATCAGAATCAACAATGAATATCGGCCAAAGGGTAATAATAAAGTAATAGATTTTTTGGTTTGCATAAATATAATTCGTAACTGCATTGTTTTATGGATGCAAGAATAATATAAAAATACATACATAAATAAAAATATAAATATATGCATATAAATAAACATATATAATTATATACATCCTTATAAATGACACGCAATTACGCAGAAAGAGATAGAGTGAAAGATAAAGTGAGAAAGTATGTCAGGAACATTAGGAAACGAAAACATAATGAGCGAGCGATTGGAGTAAGGGCGTGCGAAAAAGAGGATTGATATGAGATAGTATGCACAATACATGTATTTACTGTGACACATATGATTCGGACAAAGAGAAAACGAATATCTCTATCCTTCGAGTGTGACCAAGGTGGCCACGGGGCCCAACAGCACCGAAGTAGTGAGAATGACACACACAAGCGAGAGCGTACGTACGTGTGCGCTCAGCGCTTTGGCTGCGGGCTGCCTTCGAGTAGTAGACGAGAGACAACATTTGCTGTCTCCGTCTAATCCTACCGAACCGTGTGACGTCATGAGACTCGCGAGTGATGAAGTCGCGAGCGATACAGCCGAAATCGCGGTTATATGTAATCAATACGTATAGATTATATATAATCAGCCGAATATGATTATATAAAAATAAGATCGTATCACGCCAAACGGCGAATATTATTATGTATAATCCTATAAAATTACATATGTCATTAGATCTTTTCGGATCTAATTATGGTCATACTTACGTCTGACTAAATTATGTCCATGTTTTCTATATATGTATATATATATACACACATATATATATGTCCAGAGGCAGTTTTCACGACATTTTCTTATATACATGGGCAGTTTTGGTGACAGTTGGCAGTTTTGACGACCGTCGTCAAAATCATTGCGATATAAAGGCAACATTGACGACAGTCGCGAAATCTACCTATATACCACTGAAATACTGAAAATCTAATTTCTTATGTAATTAATGTATTATATTGGGTCATTAAGTATGAAACTTACAAATAGAACATAAACTTTTGCATTTTTTGGCACATGGAAATGATTTATTTTCAATCGAAGTATGCGCCCATGTTATCTACACACTTCTGCCATTTTAGTGGTAGTTGGTCTAAGCCTCTACTATAGAAGCCAGGAGTACGGGAATCGATGAAGTCGCGGAAGGCTGTTTCGACTGCCTGTTGAGAATTGAAGAATTTTCCCACCAAGAAGTTGTCCAAATTCCGGAAGAAGTGATAGTCGGTAGGTGATAGATCTGGTGAATATGGTGGATGACGGAGAGTTTCCAATTCCAACTCCTGTAGCTTTGCCACGGTCAGTCGTGCAGTGTGCGGTCGAGCATTATCATGCAACAGGATTGGCATTGACCGATTGACCAATTTCGGTTGTTTAATAGCAAGTTGTTGCATCATTTCGTCCAGTTGCTTGCAATATACTTCAGCCGTTATCGATATACCAGGTTTCATAAAGTTGTAGTAGATAACACCTGACCCGGACCACCAAACAGTCACCATAAGCTTCTTCTGTGTAATGTTGGGTTTCGCGTGATGTCTCGGTGGTTCATCAGCGTTCAACCACTGATGTGAGCGTTTACGATTGTCGTAGAGTATCCACTTTTCATCGCAGGTCACAATTCGATTAAAAAAAGATTCATTTTTGTGACGGGAAAGCAAAGAAAGGGAAGCCTCTAGACGTTGCGCCTGCTGCGCATCGGTCAATTCGTGCGGGACCCATTTGTCCAACTTCTTTATCTTACCGATTGCAGCTAAATGAACCAATATGGTGGGTATGGAAACATTGAATATCGATGCCAATTCACGTGTACTTTGAGATGGATCGGACTCTACTACGGCTCTCAAGTGATCATTATCCACCTTCGTCTTTGGTCTTCCACGTGGCTCATTAGCGAGGCTGAAATCTCCATCTCTGAATTTTTTGAACCAATTGCCCCGTTGCTTTAGTAGTTGAACCTTCACCAAATACAGCGTTGATATTACGAGCTGTCTCCGACACTGTGGTTCCACGGCGGAACTCATATTCATAAATCACACGAATTTTGGACTTTTCCATAGTTCTATAAAGAAGAATCCACCAATAAAACCAATGAAGATATTTGAACAAACAAATATGACATTTGAAGAGCGAACATACATCTATCAAAATAACCTAACCTGATACTGTCATCTGGCGTCAAATTTGAGATAACAAATTTTAAAGATGGCGCTTTTACATTTGTAAAGTTTCATACTTAATGACCCAATATATATACATCTAAGTCGTATCCGTATGTTATTATTTTCGTTTTTATGTAACAGATATCTTTTAATGATTGATATTGAAGAGTTTATTGTTAATACATTTATGTGTCTTCAAAACTACCAATCTACAATTTGCTAAAAAAAATCATTGCGATATAAAGGCAGCATTGACGACAGTCGCGAAATCTACCAATATACCACTAAAATACTGAAAATCTAATTTCTTATGTAATTATATGTATATACATCAAAGTCGTAACCGTATATTATTATTTTCGTTTTTATGTAACAGATATATCTTTTAATGCTTGATATTAATATACACGTACAGGGTTTTGATGTTGCACATAAACAATTATTACATGGATTTCACCCAATAAAATTCGTTTCCTTCTATTGTTATAAACATAAACCTTAATAAATTTGCAACAATTGACCCAACATAACTTTGATTGTACATTTGTTTGCACATCAGTTTTGCTATACGAACGTATACTTATTTAAATCGCAACTACAATTGTTATTGCATAATTAATTTGTTTCTAAGCAAAAATTAAAATATTTGAAAAATTACAAAAGAAATTCTTAAATATACGTAAATTATGCGTTTCGCATAAATGAAATATCATGTTATCATAAAAAACTTTATTATTATTATACATATGTATGTAATATGTGACAAAAAACTGACAAAAAAATTTTATGGTATTTTATACTTCCTACAATGAGGTATTTACAGTTTTCAAAAATATCAAATTTACGATTTATATTTACAATATACCCTTACCCTTACCTGTTATTTTGTAAAACAATTTGGTAAAAAAATTAAAACCATCAAATGTCAAATCCAACCATGTATAATGATAGTATGGTAAGCATTAAAATGCACAATAATACATTTTATTAAAGGAAATAAAATGATTACAAAACTATGATTTTATATTTATTAAAATTATTAATGTTTATATTTTGTATTTTTATGTTTCCTTGGTATGATATTATACTAACAGTTTTATATTCTCTTTCCTTTATATTGTATTAAATGAAAATGATAACTTTCTAATTCTAATGATAATTATTTTCTGAAGATAACATTATATGGTAACTTATTGAGTGGGTATATTAATATTATATGGTAAGTATTATTAAACGTTGGTAACTGTGTCGGTAAGTGTTATTACAATTGGTAGCCTAGTTCCTACTGCTAAGTTAGAAACACGTGATAAACCAAGAGTCGATAACTTATCCTAAAAAATCGGTATATGAATAAAAATTAAAAAATGAAAAAAATTAATATGTGTGGATGTCGTGAGACTTCACACGCGTGATGACAAACGATCTGCCGCGATATCGACACGGAAAGTAAATAATCTTTGCACGGCATTATAATAGAAGCAATATCCTTTTAGATCGAATGTGATATCTCGCTTCGTTTCCGAGATATCAGCCTTAAAAGATACTGTTCATTTCCGCGCAAGAGAGAGAAGGATGGCAAACGTCATCGCGTGATGAAAGTTGATCCGCTCCGATAGCCGTAACGAATATATGCAATCTTTGCAGGGCATGACATTAGAAAGCACATACTTTTTGGAGATTTGAGCATTAGAATATTTCGACGCCTTCTCTCTCTCTCTCGCGTCGAAATATTCTAATGCTCAAATCTCGGAAACGAAACGAGATATACTTTCGACCAAAAAGTATGTGTTTTCTAATGTCATGCCCTGCAAAAATTGGATACTTTCATTGCCGATATCGCGGCGGATCGAATATACACACGCGACGACAGTTGCCGTCCTTCTCTCTCTCTCTCTCTCTCGCGTCGAAATATTCTAATGCTCAAATCTCGGGAACGAAACGAGATATACCTTCGACCAAAAAGTACGAGTGTGTTCAGGCAAAAGAGAATCATAGGCATAGAATACATAGATACGAAAAACGCGTGATGGCGCTACAAGCGAGGAAGCGTGGCGCCACAAGCGAGGAAGCGTGGCGCTGGCGCCCGTGTACCACGGGACTCCCCGCCGGCGCGCCCTTCTCATAGCGATCTACGATCGAACGGTACGGCGCCACCACGGTGGTACGCATATTCGTGTGAGATTTCTTTGTGTGTGGACGTGGCGGGTTTATCTAAAAGGACATCGCAGTTTTCTTCGATGGGTGACCGAACCCATAAGACATCCCAAGACGAATATTCAACCCATACGAGCTGTACACGATCTTCGAAGACGCCAGAAAGAGAGCCTCGCGACGACAAAAGGAGAATTGAGATACTTCGTCGATCGATCCTACGGATCAATGCCGCCATTGTAGCGGACAGCTACAACAGATAAGTGAAGCGCTTCTGACTGAACTTTATTTCGTCTCACGATCGTAGTTTCCATTCATCTCGTCGGCTCTGGTATTAATTCTAGCCGAGAGATCGATCTACAGACACGTCAGAAAGCACTATCTCTGGCTTCTCCGTATACTACAGGGAAGCGGCCATCTTAGTCCTTTGTTCATCCGGATATAACGTAAAAGCGTTTCCGAAACACGTTGCGATTTATATACGCGTTACGATTCAGATATACAGAACTATTTCGAACTGTGTTCGCAAAGCTAATTACCTCACTATTTGAATGCCCGATCGTGATATCATTTATTTGGATTATTCATCATTTATTTGGATTATTCATCATTTATGCCTTGTCGTTCAGTTTATTAACTTGTCGTGATCACTTGTCTCTTTTGTTGTTATTGTACTAATGTACGACCCGATTCTTTGCGTTGCGTGTTGAGTTCAGACAACTTCATTATATAACGTATAAGTATTCTTTTCTCTCTTTCCGTCTACAACGGACAAGATTCGCGATTCATATTTTCAGTTCTTTCTCAATCTGCCTCTACGACGCAGACTCGTGACATTTTCTATACGTAGGACTTTCGAGTCACCGTTACAACGTGAACCTTTTCGTTCTTTGATTACCCTTTCGGTAAATGATTCGATATATGATTTATGCGATATACAGGGTGTTCCGGGTTTTAACCGACAAACTGCGGGAGCATATTCTACTAGTGGAAATAAGAAAAAATTCTTATATCGAGTTTGCTTAGAAATGCTTTATTACAAAGTTATAAACCAATATTGAAAAGAAATATGAGATAAGTAACAACGGATTTTTTCACAAAAATAAAAATTATGTACGCAATGATTTAGTGACGCATTTCAAAATGTTGTCCTTGCACATCGATACAAGCTAGACATCGACGTAGTACAGAATTTGTTACAGTACGACATTCCTAAAAATTTTGTTGCATCTCAGTAACTGAATTAGTAATTCGTTGCTTTAAATCTATCTGGTACTCTCCTGTTAGGAAATCTACGTTGATACTCTCGTACGGCAGCTCGTGCATTTCCGTCACAGAATCCGTACACGAAATGAATATTAGTGTATTCCTCATTTGAAAACACTTTTGGCATTCTGATAGTAATTGCTAGTTGACACGACGATTGAAATCTAACAGCTACTGTTGTGAAAGTAACAATCATACTGAATCGTTTCAACATAGTGAACATGAATACATGTGAATACACATAACATAAACATCTTCGACCTTCCAAATTCTATACTATGTTCCGTTGTTACTTATCTCATATTTCTTTTCAATATTGGTTTATAACTTTGTAATAAAGCATTTCTAAGCAAACTCGATATAAGAATTTTTCTTATTTCCACTAGTAGAATATGCTCCCGCAGTTTGTCGGTTAAAACCCGGGACACCCTGTATATATAACCGATTCGATATATGATATGTGTGATTTATATGGTTTCTATGATTTATGTGATTCATATTCTATTGTGACTTTATTATATCTCTCTTTATTTATTGTATTCAAGCTGCTAACCGCTTCTGCGAAACCGTTTATTACTTTGTGTTTGTATCTAGATAAAGTTACTATTACTTTTGGTTAACTGTTAATATTTCTTAGCGAATGATTATCTATTTTTTAGTTTTTTACGATGACAATTGGCTTACGCATTATTAAAATATACGATTAATTTATTCTTTTATTATTTGCGATTCTGTCTCAAATTACCTCTCCTACATTCTCTGAGATCAGGTTCCCGTGGGAGCTTGTACAGAGTTTTCTAATGTCATGTCCTGCAAAGATTGTATACTTTCATTGCCGATATCGCGGCGGATCGAATGTACACACGCGACAACATTTGCCGTCCTCTCTCTCTCTCTCTCTCTCGCGTCGAAATATTCTAATGCTTAAATCTCGGAAACGAAACAAGATATACCTTGAACCAAAAAGTATGTGTTTTCTAATGTCATGCCCTGCAAAGATTGTATACTTTCATTGCCGATATCGCGGCGGATCGAATGTACACACGCGACGACCTTGACGCGAGAGAGAGAAGGACGGCAAATGTCGTCTCGTATGTACAGTCGATCCGCCGCGATATCGGCAATGAAAGTATACAATCTTTGCAGGGCATGACATTAGAAAACACATACTTTTTGGTTCAAAGTATATCTCGTTTCGTTTCCGAGATTTGAGCATTAGAATATTTCGACGCGAGAGAGAGAGAGAGAGAGAGGACGGCAAATGTTGTCGCGTGTGTACATTCGATCCACCGCAATATCGGTAATGAATGTATACAATATTTGCAGGGCATGACATTAGTAGAAAACACGTACCTTTTGGTCAAAGGTATATCTCGTTTCGTTTCGGAGATTTATGCTTTAGAATATTTCGACGCGAGAAAGAGAGAAGGACGGCAAATGTCGTCGCGTGTGTACATTCGATCCGCCGCGATATCGGCAATGAAAGTATACAATCTTTGCAGTGCATGGCATTAGAAAGCACATACTTTTTGGTCGAAAGTATATCTCGTTTCGTTTCCGAGATATGTCCCTTAAAGTGCGATGTATCTTTTCGTGCGAGAGGGAGAAGGACAAGAAACGCCGTTGCGTTTCGAATTTCGATCCGCGCAGATTTCTGCAGCGAAAGTAAACAATTCCTGCAGCGCATGATACAAGAAACAATGGCCTTTTTGATCGACAGTGATATCTCTCGTCTTTTACGAGATATAAACTTTAAATTACGCTATTAATTTCCGCGCGAGAGGGAGCAGAACAGCCATCGCGTGTCGAAATTCGATCCGTGCTGAGTTTGCCAACGATAGTACTCTATTATTTACTTTAGGTAGAAAAAGTAGAACAAATAAATTAATTTCATTATTATTTTATATACTATATATTTTCCTTTAATATAAATTGTGTCTCCTCTCCTGCAACTTTCCTCACATTTCCTTTATCACCGGGTACTAACGACGCCTCATATTTTGCCGCAATTTATACGTTACTGTATGTGATGTCAGCTTACGCGTGCGCACGAACACTTTCGCGACTGTCGCGAGGGAGAAGTTTCAGTAGCGTTCTGAACGCCCGGTACGAATCATCGGCCTAATAACTTGCGTGTCGTATCATTGCTTGTCGTTGTAATAATCGCTCGTGTTGTATTACTCGGTTGTTGTACTGATCGCGACGTGATGGTGATGTAATTTTTACGTGCAATAACCTTAAGTTAGAAAATGTGCTATAGCTATTATCGTTAAGGTTACTTTACTCATTATCGTTTATTGTGCTAGTGTTTTCTTATATAAACAACCGCAAGTACTGCATTCTGTTGGCGTTCGATTTGATAATCAAAATGTATTATCTAGTTTGTGAAAGTGGATACTATGGTGTCTATTGTAAAAGACTGTTGAAAAAAAGATGTATTAAATATCATGCATTATAGCAACTAATGGTAAGTACAATAAAAATTAAATGTACAATCTTTAAACTAAATATCTACAACATACTCGACACATACAAATTCTTATATATATTTATTTACATAATTCATTCCTTTGTAATAAAAGTACGAAATGTTATAATTGTAAATACGTAATTATTAAATATTTTATAATTATTAATTTTGCTTTATGACATTTTAGAAAGCAAATTTATCTTGCAACAGATTGCAGATAATTTAAATGAGAAAATTCCAAAAGTATGTTTACCAACTTCAACAATGACAGGTATTATAATTACGTTAAATTAATATATTAAAATGTTATGTTAAAACCCTTTTATTTAACATTATAATTATATTCACATGTAAGGTATTTTAAAAGCTTATAAAATGTATATATAGAATTACTTTTATTTTATTTTTATTTATATTGTTTTACAGGTTCATCACTGACTATCGATACCAATCCTACAAATATTGATACATCAAATGTGATATTAGATATCGAAGAAAGTACTTGCGTTTCTTCACACAATTACTGTGATACTGAACAATATATACAAAAGTCTGATTCTAACTTGACACTTTGTGGTGCAAGTGACAAAGATAGTAATAATAGTTGTGCACGTTTGACAGAAAATACTCTTCCTATCGATAAGAATCTTAAGACATTAGTGGACAGTAGCAATGTGATGAGTTGTAAGTATATGATGCATATACTTAATCAGATTGTAACACATTATGCAATAAATATTCTGTATGCAGTTTTTCGCATATTTTGCATGACAAAAAATATTTATAGTTTTTGTAGACATAACTTACTGGCAATAAAACTTTCTCTACTTTATTTTCTTAAATATTTGTTTTACAGGTTCATCACTGACCATCGATACCAATTCTACAAATAGTGATACATCAAATGTGATATTAGATATCGAAGAAAGTACTTGCGTTCCTTCACACAATTACTGTGATACTGAACAACATATACAAAAGTCTGATTCTAACTTGACACTTTGTGGTGCAACTGACAAAGATGGTAATAATTGTGCGCGTTTGACAGAAGATGTTCTTATGGATAAAAATTTTAAGACAGTGGATAGTAGCAATATGATGAGTGGTAAGTATATGATGCATATACTTAATCAGAGTGTAACACATGATATAATAAGTACTCTATATGCAAGGTTTTTACATACACTTTTACTGTACATGACAATATTTACAGTTTTTGCAACATAAGTTAATCGCACTAAAAAGTCCTTTTTATTTTCATAAATTTTGTTTCACAGATTTATCGCTGGCTGTTGATTCCAATATTACGTTAAATAGTGATACTTGGAATGCAATATGTGAAATTGAAGGTGGTTTGATGATATCAAATATGCCTTCTAATATAACAGAGAATTTTCAATGTGGTGATGAATGTAATTCTACTTTTACAATTTGTGAAAATGCAAATGGTATTGAGAAATGTAAAACTCCTAAAAAATGTCTCAAAACATCAGAAATACGAATTGTGTCTAACATATTAGTAACGAAGACAACATTTCCAACGCTCACACAGAAGACTGATAATATTACGTGCAACAATATTCAGTTGAATAATACGTATAGTGTTACTAAAAACAACAATGTTTTTCCAACTGCAAACAATACTTGTCATCGATAATGTTTCAAATGATACGTTCGTGCCAATTACAGAATCTACATTCATAGAAAATCAGTTGACATCAGATCATGCAATCAATAATAATGTTGATTCTGATACCTCTTTTACATCTACATACTTGTAAGAATAAATCTGATGATAGTTTTCATATGTCAGTCTGTACATCTGAAGATGAAACATGATACAGATGAAGATGAAACTAAAAGTACACATGAATATACGACTAATAGAAGTAAAAGTAAAATAGTGAACAGTACATTAAATTTGACATCATCTTGTTCATCTAAAGTAGATGTATGTGATGATAGAAGTATGTATGTGGAAACTTCTGACAATCCTAATTTGAAACGAAATATGTGCCCATATTGTAAAACATTTCAAACGCAATTTGCAAGGCACTTAGAAGCAGTACATAAAACTGAAGAAGATGTGAAAAAGTTCCGTTTTTTACCTAAAGGTAAATTATTATATACAAAGTCACCAAGAACACCTAGATAGAATATTTTGAAATTTAATTAAAATCGGAAATCTAATATATAGAAATATTGAAGAAAATTATTATTTATCAGAGCCTTCCTTTGTAATACTTTATATCTTTGAAATTATAAAATGTAATTATAAAGTGATAAAGTTGAACTCTCTTAAAATTAATTACCTAAATTTGTATGAAAAATAAAGTTTTTATTATTTTACTCTATTTCATGTAGACCTACATATTAGACATTCTACTATTATTAATTCTTCCTCATCTATGTAACAGTTTATGCATTTTAATGCATTTTAAAGGTATCTTATGTAAAAACTTTTGGTAATCATAATATTTGATCAAACAATATCTGTCTGATACTTTTCCGTATTAACAGAAACAAGATGTTCTAAGTTTAAATGTTAGTGATTCAGTAGGTGTATTATGTGTAAAAAGTTTAATAATGCACCTTTAATTTAATTGTAATTTATTATACATTTTGTACACATTATTTCAGGTAATCCAGAACGAAAGAAGATTATAAGTATTCTTAGACGAACAGGAAATTTCACATATAATACAGATTCCAACCTAAATAAAGGAGATTTAATTGTATGTCGACGTCCAGGGAAAAGTTTTGGTAGACATGCAACCGATTTTATTCCTTGTGCAAAATGCAAAGGATTTTTTTCTAAAAATAATATAAGACATCATTTTGCATTATGTGCTCAGAAAATGGAATATCCTCAAAGAAATGTAAAAATATTGGGACGTACTGTGGCTTGTCGTATACATCGCAGTGCAAATACACCATTAAGAAGATTGGTATTCCCAGTCATGAGGGAAGATAATATAACTCAAATTATTAGATATGATGAGCTCTTAATTGCTTATGGTAATAAAATGTGTGAAAAGTATCGTTTACAACATCAGCATGATATGATCAGAGCACAATTGAGATTACTTGGCCGATTTCTTATTGCTATGAGGAATATCGATAACGATATAGTAGATTTTACTTCAATATATGATCCAACAAAATATGAACAATATATCAAAGCTGTCAATGAACTCGCACAGTTCGATGAAACGACTTGGACATATAAAATACCATCCATTGCATCATCTTTGGGAACACTTGTGAAACAAGTTAGGCAAATTTTAAGTATGTGCATTAAAAGACAAGAATTTAGCAGACAGACCGTGGTAGAAAATTTTTTGAAATTACTGGAAGAGGATTACTCTGTCAGTGTAAATAAAATTGTGCTTGAAACTCGAGGACATCGAAAAAGACAAAAACATAATATCTTGCCATCTATAGATGATATTAAGATATTGAATGCTTATCTCAAAACTGAACGCACAAAAGCTTGACAAGATTTATGAACAAATGATTTCTTAATTCGAGCATGGCGTATATTAGCTAAAACAACATTAGTATCTGTTATGATATTTAATAGAAGACGTGCTGTTCACCAGTTGAACTAGAGCGTGCTTTAATTGAAAATTTGAAAAATTGTGTGGCAATTTCAAAAGAAGAAGCACCTGAATTATATAAATCTTTATCGAAATATGTACGTATGACAATACGTGGTAAATTAGGAAGAACGGTTCCCGTGTTACTCCATGAAGAAATATTACAATGTATGCAAATGATTGTTAATTGTCGTAAACATGCTGGTATTCCCGAAAGTAATCCTTATATTTTTGGTATATGTACAATAGATAAAAAAAGACACAAATATTTAAGAGCATGTGTATTAATGCGAAAATATGCTATACTTTCCGGGGCGAAAATACCAACTTCGTTACGAGGTACAATGTTGCGGAAACATATTGCTACAGTATGTATTTTATTAGAAATATCTGAACATGAAGTGAATGATCTGGCGGATTTCATGGGTCATCATGAAAAGATACACAAATCGCATTATAGACAGTCAGTTGTAACAAAAGATTTAGCTATATCACGTTTACTCAAATACGCACAAGGAGAAGATATAACAGATGAAAGTGATAAAGATACAACAGATGAAAGTGATACAGTTGATGAAGATGAAAATAAGGATGAAAATGAAGATGATCCAACCAATGATAGTAACACATATTTAAGTTCAAATATTTCTGATACTTCATCACTATTAATAACAACTAGACAACAATCTAAACAGCTGTCTAGCAAAGAAAAAAATATTAATGTAGGGAGAAAAGAAGGTATGTTTGAATAATTTCTATATTAAATAGTATTATTAAATAGTATTATTATTATAGTATAATTTCTATATTAAATATGTATTGCGCTTCTCGTTAATAGTACTTATGGTAAATATACATATACAAGAACACTTTAAATAAATACTATGTAAAATAATAAATAAATGGTAGATATAAATAATATAAGAAAAAGAGAACTTTTTTTATTATTATTTTTTATATCAATTGCAATTATTTTATATAAATTGCAAACTTTTGTCAATTTTGCAATTTTACTTTGCGTTTTTTTAAATAGTCATTTTTGTCATATATATTTCATATTATATATTTGATTAAATTCTTTCTATCATTTAATTATTTAGGCATTCATCTAAAAATATATTCATCTAAATGTATATACATGTTATATGTGCATGCAAATTTTTCATTTCAGTAAACAGTTTAGCTCCTACGAAAAAAATTAAGTATAATACAGAAAATGTGATCGAATCAGACGAAGAATGTAATACAGAATTAGATTTAAACATTTCCAATACTTTATCATCAAAAAAGACGAAGCAATCTAAACAAGTGTCTACTGGGAAGAATAACGTAAATAATAGTATAAAGAAAAAGAAAAGTAAGTTCAAATAATTCTTAAGTATACATGTTGCTCTTTATCAAATGACATATTTCGTAATAAATATACTAAATTACAATATACATAATTTTATTATTATTTTAGCATCTCCTTTTGGTACTACAAGAAAAAGTACTCGTAAAATCAGATGGACAGATGATGAACGTACAGTAGTTTTATCTTCATTCCAAACTGCCATAAAAAATAAAACATTGCCATCTTTTCGTAAAATTAACGAAGTAAAAGCTAAATATCCTGTATTTAAAGGGCCGTACAAGTGCTCAGATAAAAACTTGGTTACATAACCAAATAAAAACTAAAAGAAGGACCTAAATCTATTATCAACATGTGTCATTAAAATTATTATTGTCACATAAAGAAGATTATTATTTGTGGTAAGTTTCTGAAATGTCTTAAAATTATAAGATAATAATAATTATAATTATAAATTATAATTATCCTCTCTGGCTAACTATCCTCTAATCACAGCAAAACATTATTTTTATTTTTATTTCAGAAAATCAATCGTTCCAGATTGTGCAACATTCACAAATAATTCTTGCTTAAACCTAGCGGAATTCTTCATAAATACAAGTACTGCTTCTAAGAGAATACTACATGCTACGATGAAAACTCCATTTTTACGTTACAATTATAGAGATTCAAGATTATTTAGAAGTACTTAATAGATAAAAAGTTTTTTTTCTCAAGTACAGCCGACTTTCTGAAAATGATAATTTTTTTTAAATAACGCAAACTGTGTTATGTCTTATATTATTTTTTAAAAACAAACTTTTCCTTTTTGCACAAGGAATAGCAACAAAAAGTACAGCACTTGTAAATCTCATATTATGTTCTTATTTTGTTCTTATGCGTTCTTATTTTGATTATTGAGGATATATGATATAATTAGAACATGTATGATGTCCCTTATGTTATATTTTATGTCAAACCATTTGAAATCGTTATGTTTCTGTTACATTTAGAATTACATTTCTATTGCATAGTTAATTTGTAATGGCATAATACTTTAAATAAACAAGAAAGCAGAATCATTTAGTTGAAATTTTTTAAAGATTGGCACATGCATCGTTCCTAACAATAAATTAACATAATATAATATCATACAGTTAAATATATGTGACTATGAAGTATAAATTAAATATTCCAATACCTTTTAATATTTTTTAATAAATGAAATATACCAATAATCTTTTGATGGTATGAAACAGAGATATGAAAATGATAAAAATGCTCCTAATAGTTTTACTAGTAAATTATTTACCATGAAGCGAGCGAACGAGAGAGCGAAAGAATGCGAGAGGGCGTGAGAGCGAAAGAACGAGAGAGCGAGAGAACAACAGAGTGAGAGAGCGAGAGGGCGAGAGGGCGACCGAACGAGAGAGCGAAAGAACGAGATGGCGAGTAAAGGAGAGAGCGAGAGAACGAGAGGTCGAGAGAATGAAAGAGCGAGAGAGCGAGAGGGCGAACGAGAGAGCGAAAGAACGAGATGGCGAGCAAAGGAGAGAGTGAGAGGGTGAGAGGGTGAGAGGGCGTGAGAGCGAAAGAACGAGAGGTCGAGCGAACGACAGAGCGAGAGAACGAGAGAGTGAGAGAGCAAGAGAGCTAGATTTAGGTTTGAATTTTGACAATTTGGGATTTTAAAGAAAAGTACAACCTGGCAGTTTCAACGACAGTGTATATAAAATATATACTTTTTAGTGACATAATGGTTCGTTTGACGACTTACTGTACATATTGTAGCGGTATAAAGGTAGTTTTGACGACTAGTCATCAAAAGAACCTTTGTATGGCTATAAACTGTATATCTGAATCGAATGGTGTAAAGGTTATTTTGACGACCATATATACCTTTATATGGCCTTTAGTGACTATCAAACTAATCACCGATCTAATCACTATGGTGATAAAGGCAATGCATGCGCATGTACGTTTTCCGCAATTTTTCTGCGGCATATCACTTTATCTAACCTATGCTCATGTCGTTACATGCCTCAAATACTCTTGTCGTAATACCGCTCCAGTTATAGTTACGGCTCGTGTTGTGTCTTCAAATAAGTATATTATTGAAAAGAACATATATCAAAATACGTTACAAAAAGTAACATCGTTTTGCACTACAGATATTTTACTATCCGCTGTTCTCAGACTCTTTTTTTCTTTAGTATTAATCTATACAAATTTTTTAGACAATCCCTTTTGGAATATTAGATCCCTTAAAAAACCTTTTTAAAAAAGATAAAATTTATACGCTAAGTACATAAAAAATCCCAAATTTTGTAACGTATTTTGATATATGTTCTTTTCAATAATATACTTATTTGAAGACACAACACGAGCTGTAACTATAACTGGAACGGTATTACGACAAGAGTATTTGAGGCATGTAACGACATGAGCATAGGTTAGATAAAGTGATATGCCGCAGAAAAATTGCGGAAAACGTACATGCGCATGCATTGCCTTTATCACCATAGTGATTAGATCGGTGATTAGTTTGATAGTCACTAAAGGCCATATAAAGGTATATATGGTCGTCAAAACAACCTTTACACCATTCGATTCAGATATACAGTTTATAGCCATACAAAGGTTCTTTTGATGACTAGTCGTCAAAACTACCTTTATACCGCTACAATATGTACAGTAAGTCGTCAAACGAACCATTATGTCACTAAAAAGTATATATTTTATATACACTGTCGTTGAAACTGCCCAACCATAAAAAAAGTAGTCAAAACTGCCAGGTTGTACTTTTCTTCATATTACTCGAAAACTAGGAGCAATTGTTTAAAACGGTTTGTTGCATGTTGTTCTACAAACATTTGCGCGTATTTTCACATTAAATAAAAAAAGTGTCGTTAAAACTGCCGTTGGACATACAGGGTGATTCAGAACAACCACGCGTCCTTGCAAAGACGTATTCTAGAAGTAATTCTGAGACGATTTTTCCTCTACTAAAAGTTTGTCCGAAGTTTACTTTATGAATTATGAAAGGAAATAGTTAGCGAGTAACGGGCCGAGTATAAGAGGCAGACAGGGGCGGCGCGCGACGCGACTTACCGCGGCGCTTACGCGGGGCGCTCAGCTGATCACTGCACACACGATACCTAAATACATACATGTGATACACACACACACACACTCCCCTGTGCAGATGTTCGATGTTCTCATACTTGACGAATTGTAGCTTGACGGATGAATAATTTCACCGTGGATAAGATCGCACTTCACGTTTCCATCCACAAATCCAGTTACAAATCCACACCGAAGTAATAAGCCAGAAGTCTTTTCTGTCATAAATTGTCATCACGTATCGATACGCACTCGGATTTACTGACGCACTTGAGTGATAAACGAATCTATCGATTTATTATTGCTAGTCGCTACCGATAAATCATTCGGCGACTGAAAATTATTCAAAGAAAGAAATACACATTACGCACAATCACAGTAATCAATCAGAAATTTTCTGGATACGTCTTTTATAAATTGTATCACGTATCAACACTTTCACGGAGTTATTCACACACTTGATCGATAGAATGAGGCATTTACGAATGCCTCTCTATCGGTTCATCACTGTTAATCACTACCGGTTAATTATTCGGCGATTAAAAATTATTCGAAGAAGGAAACGCGTTACATACACAACCCGACTAAACCCGACGCGAAGATAACTCGATAACAACAATCAGACAGGTTATGTTTTTACAGTGCCTTAATTCGTCAAGGCTGACTTATCGATCGAATGTAAATCAGATCGATAAATCAGATTGATACTATGATGACCGACAGTGGGACGCTTCGAAACATTCGTACTGCCAAGTACGAATCGTAGATAATGTCTGCCTGTAACGTGTCGATTTTTTAAAAATAATTTGCGAACTCGAAGAGAATGTTCCTCGAAAATAAAATATTTGGTTGCCCTGAAAAGGGCAGATTAATTATTTTAGAACACTTCTTTTTACAGCAAATGTTCGAAGTGTCCGCCGTCCATTGTGATGCACGCTCTCATGCGTCTCAATAAATTTTCTTGCGTTTTCTCCAGAACTTCGTCCTCGATTGACAAAATGGCATGGTAAAGTTTGTCATTTAATTCTTCGATGGTCTCGGGAAGCTGCCTGTAAATGACTTCCTTGCAGTAGCCCCACAAGAAATAGTCCAGTGGATTGAGATCTGGAGATCTTGCAGGCCACCGTCTCGGGCCATACCGGCCCATCCAACGTCCGGGAAATTGCTGATTTAAAAAATTTGTTACGATTCTGGCGTTATGTGGACCAACACCGTCCTGTTGAAATACAATTTTATTTCTATTTATTAACGGTACTTCTTCCAGAAAGTCCAGCAGATTTTCCGCCAGAAATTCCAGGTACGATGCGCCATTCAATGTTTCTGGAAGAATAACTGGGCCCAATATTTTTGTACCCATAATTCCAGCCCAGACGTTCAGTTTCCAACGACCTTGGAAATTTCTGTGTCGTGTCGGTCGAAGATTCTTGGCGTCCCACACATGCATATTGTATGAGTTCAAAATTCCTTCTCGCGTAAACAGCGATTCATCGCTGAATATTACGCAAGACGGAAGTTCTGGATCTTCGTTCACTCTTCTGAGGAAATCCTCGCAAAATCTCTTCCTCCGAAGATAGTCTTCTTGTCGTAAATGTTGCACGTGAGTGTAATGATAGGCGTGCAATTTTTCTTCTTTCAATATCCTTTGGACTGTGGAATAAGACAATTCGTGCTCTCGAGCAATGTCCCGAATACTAGTTTCAGGTTCTTGCTCAATAGCACGAACGACTGTTTCCACGTTTCGTACGTTTCTCACATCACGATGTCTACCAGTGTCTTTTTTCTTCGGTAAAACGCTTCCGGTTTCATATAATCTTTGAGCTGCTTCAAGTATAACGCTAGGCCTGGGATGTCTTGCTCGGTACGGATTCTTCTAATAATCGAGGGATGATTGATTGCAGTATCGATTGCTTCATCCTATTTATACTATCTTTGCGGAGGGCTGATACCCCCTCCGCGCCCCGCGGCTCCGCGACGTGCGACTCGCGGATGTCTGCGATTCGTCCGCGGAACGGTGCTGGTCCACATAACGCCAGAATCGTAACAAATTTTTTAAATCAGCAATTTCCCGGACGTTGGATGGGCCGGTATGGCCCGAGACGGTGGCCTGCAAGATCTCCAGTTCTCAATCCACTGGACTATTTCTTGTGGGGCTACTGCAAGGAAGTCATTTACAGGCAGCTTCCCGAGACCATCGAAGAATTAAATGACAAACTTTACCATGCCATTTTGTCAATCGAGGACGAAGTTCTGGAGAAAACGCAAGAAAATTTATTGAGACGCATGAGAGCGTGCATCACAATGGACGGCGGACACTTCGAACATTTGCTGTAAAAAGAAGTGTTCTAAAATAATTAATCTGCCCTTTTCAGGGCAACCAAATATTTTATTTTCGAGGAACATTCTCTTCGAGTTCGCAAATTATTTTTAAAAAATCGACACGTTACAGGCAGACATTATCTACGATTCGTACTTGGCAGTACGAATGTTTCGAAGCGTCCCACTGTCGGTCATCATAGTATCAATCTGATTTATCGATCTGATTTACATTCGATCGATAAGTCAGCCTTGACGAATTAAGGCACTGTAAAAACATAACCTGTCTGATTGTTGTTATCGAGTTATCTTCGCGTCGGGTTTAGTCGGGTTGTGTATGTAACGCGTTTCTTTCTTCGAATAATTTTTAATCGCCGAATAATTAACCGGTAGTGATTAACAGTGATGAACCGATAGAGAGGCATTCGTAAATGCCTCATTCTATCGATCAAGTGTGTGAATAACTCCGTGAAAGTGTTGATACGTGATACAATTTATAAAAGACGTATCCAGAAAATTTCTGATTGATTACTGTGATTGTGCGTAATGTGTATTTCTTTCTTTGAATAATTTTCAGTCGCCGAATGATTTATCGGTAGCGACTAGCAATAATAAATCGATAGATTCGTTTATCACTCAAGTGCGTCAGTAAATCCGAGTGCGTATCGATACGTGATGACAATTTATGACAGAAAAGACTTCTGGCTTATTACTTCGGTGTGGATTTGTAACTGGATTTGTGGATGGAAACGTGAAGTGCGATCTTATCCACGGTGAAATTATTCATCCGTCAAGCTACAATTCGTCAAGTATGAGAACATCGAACATCTGCACAGGTGAGTGTGTGTGTGTGTGTATCACATGTATGTATTTAGGTATCGTGTGTGCAGTGATCAGCTGAGCGCCCCGCGTAAGCGCCGCGATAAGTCGCGTCGCGCGCCGCCCCTGTCTGCCTCTTATACTCGGCCCGTTACTCGCTAACTATTTCCTTTCATAATTCATAAAGTAAACTTCGGACAAACTTTTAGTAGAGGAAAAATCGTCTCAGAATTACTTCTAGAATACGTCTTTGCAAGGACGCGTGGTTGTTCTGAATCACCCTGTATATATATATATATATATATACAGGGTGATTCGTATAAAGTAACCGATTTAAATATTACTGAAATTTGAAGACATATGAAAAAAGAGTTTATACCGATATGTTCAGTACAAAGGGGGAGACCATGTAACGGATACGATTATTTTATGAGTAGAGGTGTTGAGGACATTTCAAAGTCAACTTCTTTTTTTTAATGGGATGTTGTATTTTTTATTTTATAGGATAGTAGCCCTTTTTAATATAAATTCAATGATACATTACATAAAAACATTCAAGGCCAAAAATACATGATAAAATAAAATTCAAATGTATGATCTGTATATCCGTCTGTCGTTCGCTTTGGCTCTCAGTATGTCTAGGTCTATGTTTATGAGCTGTGTTTCCTTTGGAAACTGCTATCATAATGTTATTATTACGAAGATTGTAAGGACAAGTGATGCTTACAAACGTTGTGAGTGCCAAAGCGAACGCAGCCTTAGTATGAGATTAGTCGTAGCACTGAACGTAATGGCTAATTACAATAATTCACAAATTGTAGGCATTTTGATAACTTTTGGTGAATGTGGAAAACATGCAGCTGAAACTGCAAGAGTATTAAATGAACGATATCCAGATCGACATAGACATAGTGCCCGTTCAATATTACGGATTATATCACGAGCAAGACAATTTGGTACACTACAAGTAAGAAAAAACCGTCAACGATCACATTATGAAAGAGGCAATGAAACCAACGTAGTTGCCGTTTTGACAGCAGTTAATTTGGATCCGCATATAAGTATCCGTAGAATTTCAGAACAAACACAGTTGCCATTTTCTTTAATACAAAGAATTTTAAAACATAGGCATTATCATGCATACCATGTAAATCTTAATCAAGAGCTTCACGGGACAGATTTTCAAAATAGAACAAATTTTTGTGTTTGGGCTTGGCATATGGTAGAACAAACTCTACAATTTTTCCATACTGTTTGTTTTTCCGATGAAGCGACTTTTAAGAGTAATGGCTGTGTAAATCGGCATAATATGCATTATTGGTCAAGAGAGAATCCACATTGGAGGCAAATTGATAATCAACGTGTTTGGAGTATAAACGTTTGGTGCGGTATTTTGAATGGGCACATAATTGGACCTCATTTTTTCGATGGGACACTAAATGGTGCAACTTACTACAATTTCCTTGAGAACCATTTGTCACTATTGATAGAAGATGTGGATTTACATACTCGAGGACAAATGTGGTTTCAACAAGATGGAGCACCAGCTCATTCTATTAGAGCATTACAGATTTTGTTGAATCAAAAATACCCACACCGATGGATCGGACGTAAAGGATCTGTAGCATGGCCACCTCGGTCACCTGACCTTACGCTCTTAGATTATTTTCTTTGGGGATATGTCAAAAGCATTGTGTATTCTGAACCCCCAACAACTCGTGATAATATGATTGTTCGAATCACTGAAGCACTTGAAAATATTTCATCAGAGGTACTAAGAAGAGTGGATCATTTGACACACAGAATTCATCTGTGTCGTCGAGTTCAAGGTCAAAACTTTGAATATTTATTGTGAAGAACAGAAATACAGATCATACAACATTTGAATTTTATTTTATCATGTATTTTTGGCCTTGATTGACCTTGAATGTTTTTATGTAATGTATCATTAAATTTATATTAAAAAGGGCTACTATCCTATAAAATAAAAAATACAGCATCCCGTTAAAAAAAAGAAGTTGATTTTGAAATGTCCTTAACGCCTCCACTCATAAAATAATCGTATCCGTTATATGGTGTCCCCTTTTGTACTGAACATATCGATATAAACTCTTTTTTTATATGTCTTCAAATTTCACTAATAATTAAATCGGTCACTTTATACGAATCACCCTGTATAGAGGAAGTCCCCGATTATGAGATACCATATTGATTTTGCCGAATGTAAGGAAATCTGTAGGCAGAATTTAAAAATTTAATACGTTATCTTGAAGAGAATTTAATAAGCTTTAGGTTGGTGAAATGAAAAATCTAATTTAAATATTATTTTTTCTGAAAATTAAAAAATTTGAAAAAAGAGCTTTACGCAGGATCGAGAAAGTGTGCTCCTAATATAAGATACCTCGAGAAATCGGTGTTAAAAGTGCAAAATACATTAGTATTGCAATTAAAAACTTTATTAGATAGTTTTATAAAAATACTGCTGCACAGCCTTCGCCAAATCTTCACGATTCCACTGTCGACGCATCCTCGTTTCTCTAACCTCCATAGTCAGATTCTATAAAAATTTGTAACGATGCATCCCCCTGCATCGTAATATTTCTGGCCGGCTATCCGCCGATGCCGCCCGCCCGAACATCTGACGGGCGAGGACCAGGCGCTAAACGCCAAATAATATTTTCGTATGTACTCCGCCAGGAAAGGTGACGTCATGTCATATTTTTCCCGTAGTGTTTTCCAACCGCTAACCCGACACCGGCGCCCCTGGTAGGCAAGGCAAGGGAAGCGGTATAAAAGGGCTGCAAACCGCGGAGGAGAGTCATTCTGTTCCGATCCGACGCACTGATCTGGTCTTCGCTCCGAAGTCCCGATCACCGCCGTTATCCGACACTGATTCCAGATCCTAGTTTCCGAAACTATCTCAGGTCCGAGCACGGGGGTTGAGCGTTCTCAGCCTCCGCTAAGGGTTCTTAGCGAGACGATCGCTCCGATCCTTGCCACCGATTCTCTCGACCGCACACCGTCCGCGAGTCAATCGTACTTGGTCTCCGCCGAGCGTTCTCGGCGACGGTCCGCTTAGAGAAACCGGTGCGCACCTGCCACATACCGTATTTGTGCCCGGGGGTGAAGCGTTCTCCGCCTCCGTCGAGCGTTCTCGACCACGATACCCGGTAAGACGAATATCCGTCTATCGTCACTGCACCGAACGCGGGGTGAAGCGTTCTTCGCCTCCACCAAGGATTCTTGGTCCGGTCGGTGTATGGATCCTACTCGCCATTACGACGGGCCAAGATTCCACGCGGGATTTACCCACCAGCGTATTAGTATCCGCGGCACGCGTCATAACAACGCAAGGGGGGGCAGGTGTCATCCTCGCGCCGCGACAATAACCACGCCCCGCGAATCAACCGAAACCGCGAGCGCGAACGCCTCGAGCCGCGTCGATAGGCGAACTCATCAACCCACGCAGGGCACCGCCGGACACGACGGTGCCGTCCACTGTACATAAGTCTGTAAATAAATCTATTTGTCGTAATTCACAATTGTCGTATTGCTACTTGGCGTATCGCTACGTGTTGTATAGAAACTATTCGAGCAATAATTATCTTATGTTAAGAGTACCCTGAATATCTCATTATACGAGCCACACGCCTAGCGGTTCCGCGATCATGAAATCTAACCTCTACAATTAAGCAATTCAACAAATTGCGTATTTTTCTGTTACTACGATTCTACTCTATCATTGCATACTGAATTTATTGCCAACCATTTCTTTATTATATAATAAACAAGGTTTAAAGACTAACCTCAAGTTACTTTGACATGTTCACAATTTCACAAACCTTTTCTTGCAAAGGCTAAACGCAATAACGAACAATGAATTTTTCACTAAATACATTTTACACCAAGAGTAATAAGTTCATGGTGGAACTAACAGATAGTGCTCACTAGTTTAGCAGAAACCCCATTATCTCATATTAGGAGCATATCTCATAATAGGGGATTCTCCTCTATATATATATAATAAAATATATAATATAAGAACATTGTTGTAAATAAATTTCTCAATATTTTGTCACACATTTCAGTCTGGAAAAAATACAAAGAATATAAAGACAGAAAAGGGAATTATAGAATGTAGAAGAATTATAGAAGTAACGGTATACTGTTACTTCTATAATTAGTATACTATATCTACAGTGTGTACTGTTCTATAATTCTTCTACATTCTATAATTCCCTTTTCTGTCTTTATATTCTTTGTATTTTTTCCAGACTGAAATGTGTGACAAAAAATTGAGAAAGTTATTTACAACAATATTCTTATATTATATATTTTATTATATATATATAATTAGATCCGAAAAGATCTAATGACATATGTAATTTTATAGGATTATACATAATAATATTCGCCGTTTGGCGTGATATGATCTTATTTTTATATAATCATATTCGGCTGATTATATATAATCTATGCATATTGATTACATATAACCGCGATTTCGGCTGTATCGCTCGCGACTTCATCACTCGCGAGTCTCGTGACGTCACACGGTTCGATAAGATTAGACGGAGACAGCAAATGTTGCCTCTCGTCTGCTACTCGAAGGCAGCTCGCAGCCGAAACGCTGAGCGCACACGTACGTACGCTCTCGCTTGTGTGTGTCATTCCCACTACTTCGGTGCTGCTGGGCCCCGTGGTCAACTTGACCGCATTATGGACCAATTGCAGTGCCATCTATCGCGACACCGATGAACTAATCTTGGACTCTGCTTTACCCCGCGCCATGATTTCACAGGCATACGTAGGCACGAAATGATCACGAATCTTTCTGTACTAATTACTTTTACACTAGGCTTCTAAACTTATTTCTAAAAGCTTCCCAATATTCCTTCATCTTGTTCCGTCCTTGCGATTATCGAATTTTGGCCATACAAACTGCAAAACATTTATATTCAGAACATTATTGTACGAGGTGACGTCACGAAGCCGATAATAAGACTGTAAATTTTTTTTTGTCGTTTTTAACATAAAGTCGAGTTTCGCTCGGTATATTTCTTTGTATACTTTAATTGTGGGGAAGGATTTTTCATTCTATACAATCATTAAAGAGTAATTAGTACAGTAAGATCAACCATTCCGCCTACAATTCCGCCGGTAATACAGACGACTCCAGAATCCCCTTAAAGACATTGGAGTAATATGGCAAGATAAATGTTGTAGCGGCACAGAACTGGCTGGTAGAGGACTATTGCCTCCGCCCGCACTACTCATACATTCAGTGCCGTGTTCCAAAACGAGATACAGACTAAACCGAGTTACGGTACCATTAGTTGTATCCAGAATTCGGATATGATACAGAGCGTTTGCTTTACTTTTTAAAAAACTCGCGAAAATCTGTACGATAATGATATTAATAAATATATACTAGAAATATTCTAGAAACATTCCAAGTTTCTAACTCGTACTACTTTGATAATATTAGTAATTACCAAATAATGAGTGGTCGATACATCGTGAAAGACAGAAGGGTCCTTGTAATGCTGTTCAAGATGATTTACCAAAATTTTGTAGGTACAAATCGCGTGGTCGATGGTAAGCGATACATCTTGGACGTGAATATTTTTATGATGCCGACAACGGCAGTTTTCACGTCTTTAATATCAGCGTCCATGGAGACCGGTGCGTCCAACGTGAAAGGCTTATTGATTATCTAAAATAAACTTACAGTTAAAATATGATATAATAAGTTTATATATATACATATAATATGAGGTTGTTCTTTTTCGAAGAACTTTCTGCACTGGACTGAACTAGTTCAGAGTTTATCCTTTTCCTGCTAATATGGAGTAAAAAAAGATAAACTCTGAACTAGTGCAGCCCAGTGCAGAAAGTTCGTCGAAAAAGAACAAACCTACGATTCCAATACCTTCTCCAGTATGTCCAGAAGTTCTATACATCGCTTGGTATCACATTCGAGACAAAGATCCAGCAGTAAATTTGCTGTGACGTTACGTATTGTAATATCTGGACCCACATCCACGTGTTGCATGTACGGTACAACAATACGCTCGATAAGTTCATCTTCGTACCTGGATCTGATGAAATATATTTGCGTTGCAATTATATTACAAGAGTGTTAGATGAGGAAGTGATACATCATTGCGCCAAGAGTATAACTCGATCAAACCTGTTAACTTGAATGACGTTGATTAAAACGCCAAGAACCTTCATCCTAACGGTCATACGTGTTTCAATTTTGTAGTAATACTAAACCAGAGATCCTAATTTGGTTTGCCATTGGTGATACGTAGAACCTATCGTGGAAGCTCTGCATTCAATCAGTTTTAATACAGATGCTTCCTAGAAAGAAAAATTATCAATACACATCTGCAATTCGTAGACGCACTCCACGTGTGTAGTTTTGTATACCTACAGGCTGAGAGTTGCTGTAACATTCGATGAGATCGTAAAAACGTTGAACACTACCATTATAATTATTCGTGTCGAGTAAATTTTCGATGTTAGTGATCGTTTTATGTAAACTTGCAGAAACTTGTTTGGTTGCTGGCTAATTACTAGTATCTGAGGTAAAAATCAGAATTATTTTAGTAACACTACGATGGGCAGGAGAGCTACTCTGATCGCCTACGAGACACAGAGATGTGCATGAAAAATGTAATTAACGTAAAGTGCGATTGAATGAAAGAGAACTCGAGTAAACACGCGTAATTTACTTAGGCCGGTCAAACACTTTTATTACTTCTTCAACATTATTAAATAATACTAATAATAATCACCCAAGTAGCAAGGTGACGTCTTAATGACGTCCAATAATGTCTTATAGACGTCTTAACGTCATTTGACGTCACCTTGCTACTTGGGCAGAATACAATGTATAGGTTACTTACATAGGTTACATTGTATTCAATCACACTCAATGGAATTATTTAACGATCAACTCAAACAATAACACTTCCTCGGCTGCGGTCGGATTTCCCGCCCCGGTCTTTCTTTACATTCTCACTCAACTTCTTTCACTACACAGTGCGGTCCAGTTGCAGCTTCAAGTGTTTCAGAACATTTTCTATCCCTTTTCTTTGAAGCATCTGAAGCATCAAGTGGACCGCAGCCCGCGTCGTGCATCCGTAAAGAACGAACTGTACAAACGACGATGACGACAATGACGACGATAATAACGACGTTTCTTAATTAATTAATTAATACATAACAAAATTCGGTGAAGCACATAATATATGAAGCATATAATATATCTTTTTTGAACGAAAAAAGTAAGTTCTTTTTTCCTTCGCGCGCATATACGTGGCATTTTTTGTACCTTTTTTTAAAAAAGGTAATTTTGTTATGATTTCACACATTTTGTAGTGTTTTTATGTATAACATCGATGTTATATTTTCCAACTTCATAATGTAATTGCGATATAACACGCGTGTATGTATATTACAGTTACATTGTTAAGTTAACAATTGTAACATTAATATTAATATAATTGTCTCAATTATTTTGTATTAGTTTTTTGTTAATAATGTTTTAATAAATAATTAGCAGCTAAACTGTTTTGGCGATTACTCAGGAGAGTAAAACCTATGTAAAGTCAAGACGATTCAACATGATTGTTCTATTCTAAACATATTCTAAATATATATTTCTAAACATATGTTTAGAATAGGGCAATCATGTTGAATCGTCTTGACTTTACTTCTCTCATAGTTTCCGAGATATTCGCAATTATCTTTGAAAAATAGTTTTTTCGCGATATCGCGAACGGAGCGTCCTAGAGGGTTCGTTCAGGGCCCATTCGGGGTTTTCGAGCCGCAATGAGTACCCTATATATTAAAAGACCGACTGCTGCTGCTGCCATCTAGGAATAGAAAAATGTACTGCACAAACGACGACGACGGTAATGATAACGACGTTTCTTAATCGAAAATTTTCCAATTTCAGACTTCGCATCGTAATATCTGCACTCGTAATGCACATAGAAAAAAATAAAAAAACTTTTCTTATATAATTCGACCCTAAGCTATCCAATGAGGTTACTCTGAAAATGATCTTTTCAGAGGTTATTAAGATCTGATAATCTAAGCGTGTCTGAAAACGTCGCTTCGCGTAAAGATACCCGGTCGGTCTCGCTGCGCGTATACTTGGCGCGAGACACTACCGTCTCTTGATATGGTTCACTTTTTGAATAATATTATTAAAGTACTAAATGAAACGATGTTGATCTACAAAATTCTGTAGCTAACGGAGAGGGCCCCAGATGCCAACCGAGTTATTCAATGAGCTTTGGTGTGGTAATAGGTAAGGACAATATAAGATTATGCCTACAACATTAGCCGTAGATACGCAGTAGTTTTCGAGAAATCGAGGGTTGACATTTAGACGAGCATGTTATCTGGCTTAAGAGAAAATATCGCGCGATGAGTAGTGGGATCGAAACCGCACCGGAAGAGGCAGCGCGAAATGTCGGACAGAGGTACACGATGAACATTTGTTTAATTCGCTTGTATACATATTTGTTTAAGTCAATGTAATGTCGAGAACGGATAATTATCACGATTCAATTCCAGGAATGATTTACGGATTACGTCGTTCCCTTTTTATTACGACGGCGGGTAATGTCGAGACGTGTAGCGCTTCACGCAACAGCCAGTGATCAACCAAACATTAATTTGTTCGCCTGTTAATCACGTTTTGAAGAAGCGATAGAGCGCATAATCGAAAGTAATACCATTTGCAAGTGTAATTTATTATTCTGACAATGGAGAACCATTGGTGCATAATGCCCTTTCGCGTTTTGTGTCGCGATGATCGCGCATTCATTGTATCGTTGTACGGCGCGGGATAATCTATTGCTGATTAAATTTTATGTATACCGCCTGCGTAAATTAATTCAGAAGGAAATTGCTCGTGTTATCTGCTATATATTTACCACATACGGTGAATTGTATAGATAAATGTATGCCATTACACACACACAGTAAAACATACTCATGTTACGTCCAGAGCTCCGTGAGCTCGAGGGAAGGGCGTAACACACGCCTCTCAAAATTTGAGACACTCGGTCTCAAAACTTGAGTCGAGCTGACTGCGAGTTCCGTCTGTAGGGTCAACGACCAAGGTCGATTTTACCCTTAGATTTGGAACAAGTCTGCTCGTTGGTCCCTTTTTAGGTAAGAAAATTCAATCTCTTTTACCTGGGATAGGACCTGTACGACCTGTTGTGGTAAGGGGAGTGATTGAGGGTTATTCAAATAAAAGTGATTTTTCCTTTTCTTAACAAATCAACATTATATATTTTAGAAAATATTACGCAAATACATAAAAAAAAGAAATTAATTAAACGGAGATAGAATACATCGAGATAAATTTAAACATGGTGAAAATATTTATAATTATGACAGATATCCGAATCATTGGTAATCTCTAAAAAAATCTTGTATGAGGAACGCAGGAATTAGGACGGGATATTGGCGGTTCCGGGTAATGAGGGGAACAACGGTGTTAAGGTTTACATGGACAAGTGTTGCCCTTAACCTAGGAACGTTAATGGGATCAGGACCGAGGGGAAATTCATTGGGTGGAAGGGGTAACTCGTAGGTGGGAAAAAGGTTGAGGAGATGTTTCCGAAAGACCTCGAAGACTACGCTCGTAGAAATCCCTCAGGCCTTCGAGAGAAGGAAAACGAGCGGTAGGTGGTACTGGTTCAGGGGATATTGAAGGAGGAATAGGCTCATCCAGATATTCTTCGAGATCTGGTGAACCAATTGGTGAGTACCATGGAGAAGAGGGAACGGGGGAAGGGCAAGGGGACGAACGTGGGGACAAAGACGGACTAACTGATATAGAGGAGGATGAAGATATGGAGGAGATCTCTGGTAATATCTCCAAGGAAGAGGAAGAAGAGTGAGAGAGTAGTGACGAGTGTGAAGATGAAATAGTGTCTAAACCAAGGGATCGTGAAGTCGGTTCACAACTTCTTTTGTGCGGTGGTTCGCCCGTAGGATATCTATTTCCCTCTACTGCGTGGGTTTCCCGTGGGTTATTTTCCTGAGGGGAACTCGAACACTCGGATTCGCGTTTAGTAGGACCCACTTATAAGAAAGGGACAAGTCACGCAAAATGGAATATTTGTTGGACGAAGGTCTCCACGAAAGAAATGGAGAACGACAACCTCGGTGAAGATATTTTATAAATTAATGTATTCCAATTTCTTCGGCAATATATAAGTTGGACGATAATTTTGATGTAATATTTTTATCTTTTCTGAAGCGGGGCAGAGAGCGTTACAATTTGATTGATAAATTGAGTTTGCCACTTAATGGTAAAATAATTATTATATATATATATATATATTACAACTTTGCTAGTAATGTAAGGAGTTTCGCTTACTTTCTCGAAGTCTGTTCAATAATTTTCAGCGTTGTGGGATTGCCAGTTCTCCAGACAGAAAGAAGGCGAACGTTGACTTGGGTACATGTCCGATTATAACTGAGACTTATTTCCAACAAATTATTCGGAACTCCCGCACAAGAAATTGGTTACTAACAAGGGAACATCGCAAAGTGGAAAATTCTGATTTTGATGAAACTTTATACACATATAGGGGGGGTTAATAGATGAATTTAGAAATTATTCGTAGCGGCCCAAAAACGGTTTTAAGGGGTGAACCACCCTTCAAACGTAAGACGGCTTTTTGCTTTTCTCGATATATCTCTGAAATTATTCAAAATATCGAAAAACGTTTTATACAAAAATTTCATGGTAAAACCGCCTCTATTTAACTACCTTAACAAAATGTTTTAAAAATAATTTTTGGAAAAGTTTTTTCAAAAATTATAAAAAAAAGAAATTTTTGAAAACTTCTATTGATACGATTAAATAGAGGCGTTTTTGCCATGAAACTTTTGTATAAAACATTTTTCGATATTTTGAATAATTTTCGAGATATATCGAGAAAAGCAAAAGCCGTCTATATGGTTTCACCTTAAAACTGCTTAAAAAACGAAACATTTTTAAACTCATCTACTAACCCTCCTTACATGTGTATAAAGTTTCATCAAACCTAGAATTTTCGGATGGGTAATGTTCCCTTGATAGTAACCAATTTCTTGTGCGGGAGTTCCGAATAATTTGTTGGAAATAAGTCTCAGTTATAATCGGACATGTACCCAAGTCAACGTTCGCCTTCTTTCTGTCTGGAGAACTGGCAATCCCACAACGCTGAAAATTATTGAACAGACTTCGAGAAAGTAAGCGAAACTCCTTACATTACTAGCAAAGTTGTAATATATATATATATATAATAATTATTTTACCATTAAGTGGCAAACTCAATTTATCAATCAAATTGTAACGCTCTCTGCCCCGCTTCAGAAAAGATAAAAATATTACATCAAAATTATCGTCCAACTTATATATTGCCGAAGAAATTGGAATACATTAATTTATAAAATATCTTCACCGAGGTTGTCGTTCTCCATTTCTTTCGTGGAGACCTTCGTCCAACAAATATTCCATTTTGCGTGACTTGTCCCTTTCTTATAAGTGGGTCCTACTAAACGCGAATCCGAGTGTTCGAGTTCCCCTCAGGAAAATAACCCACGGGAAACCCACGCAGTAGAGGGAAATAGATATCCTACGGCGAACCACCGCACAAAAGAAGTTGTGAACCGACTTCACGATCCCTTGGTTTAGACACTATTTCATCTTCACACTCGTCACTACTCTCTCACTCTTCTTCCTCTTCCTTGGAGATATTACCAGAGATCTCCTCCATATCTTCATCCTCCTCTATATCAGTTAGTCCGTCTTTGTCCCCACGTTCGTCCCCTTGCCCTTCCCCCGTTCCCTCTTCTCCATGGTACTCACCAATTGGTTCACCAGATCTCGAAGAATATCTGGATGAGCCTATTCCTCCTTCAATATCCCCTGAACCAGTACCACCTACCGCTCGTTTTCCTTCTCTCGAAGGGCTGAGGGATTTCTACGAGCGTAGTCTTCGAGGTCTTTCGGAAACATCTCCTCAACCTTTTCCCACCTACGAGTTACCCCTTCCACCCAATGAATTTCTCCTCGGTCCTGATCCCATTAACGTTCCTAGGTTAAGGGCAACACTTGTCCATGTAAACCTTAACACCGTTGTTCCCCTCATTACCCGGAACCGCCAATATCCCGTCCTAATTCCTGCGTTCCTCATACAAGATTTTTTTAGAGATTACCAATGATTCGGATATCTGTCATAATTATAAATATTTTCACCATGTTTAAATTTATCTCGATGTATTCTATCTCCGTTTAATTAATTTCTTTTTTTTATGTATTTGCGTAATATTTCTAAAATATATAATGTTGATTTGTTAAGAAAAGGAAAAATCACTTTTATTTGAATAACCCTCAATCACTCCCCTTACCACAACAGGTCGTACAGGTCCTATCCCAGGTAAAAGAGATTGAATTTTCTTACCTAAAAAGGGACCAACGAGCAGACTTGTTCCAAATCTAAGGGTAAAATCGACCTTGGTCGTTGACCCTACAGACGGAACTCGCAGTCAGCTCGACTCAAGTTTTGAGACCGAGTGTCTCAAATTTTGAGAGGCGTGTGTTACGCCCTTCCCTCGAGCTCACGGAGCTCTGGACGTAACATGAGTATGTTTTACTGTGTGTGTGTAATGGCATACATTTATCTATACAATTCACCGTATGTGGTAAATATATAGCAGATAACACGAGCAATTTCCTTCTGAATTAATTTACGCAGGCGGTATACATAAAATTTAATCAGCAATAGATTATCCCGCGCCGTACAACGATACAATGAATGCGCGATCATCGCGACACAAAACGCGAAAGGGCATTATGCACCAATGGTTCTCCATTGTCAGAATAATAAATTACACTTGCAAATGGTATTACTTTCGATTATGCGCTCTATCGCTTCTTCAAAACGTGATTAACAGGCGAACAAATTAATGTTTGGTTGATCACTGGCTGTTGCGTGAAGCGCTACACGTCTCGACATTACCCGCCGTCGTAATAAAAAGGGAACGACGTAATCCGTAAATCATTCCTGGAATTGAATCGTGATAATTATCCGTTCTCGACATTACATTGACTTAAACAAATATGTATACAAGCGAATTAAACAAATGTTCATCGTGTACCTCTGTCCGACATTTCGCGCTGCCTCTTCCGGTGCGGTTTCGATCCCACTACTCATCGCGCGATATTTTCTCTTAAGCCAGATAACATGCTCGTCTAAATGTCAACCCTCGATTTCTCGAAAACTACTGCGTATCTACGGCTAATGTTGTAGGCATAATCTTATATTGTCCTTACCTATTACCACACCAAAGCTCATTGAATAACTCGGTTGGCATCTGGGGCCCTCTCCGTTAGCTACAGAATTTTGTAGATCAACATCGTTTCATTTAGTACTTTAATAATATTATTCAAAAAGTGAACCATATCAAGAGACGGTAGTGTCTCGCGCCAAGTATACGCGCAGCGAGACCGACCGGGTATCTTTACGCGAAGCGACGTTTTCAGACACGCTTAGATTATCAGATCTTAATAACCTCTGAAAAGATCATTTTCAGAGTAACCTCATTGGATAGCTTAGGGTCGAATTATATAAGAAAAGTTTTTTTATTTTTTTCTATGTGCATTACGAGTGCAGATATTACGATGCGAAGTCTGAAATTGGAAAATTTTCGATTAAGAAACGTCGTTATCATTACCGTCGTCGTCGTTTGTGCAGTACATTTTTCTATTCCTAGATGGCAGCAGCAGCAGTCGGTCTTTTAATATATAGGGTACTCATTGCGGCTCGAAAACCCGAATGGGCCCTGAACGAACCCTCTAGGACGCTCCGTTCGCGATATCGCGAAAAACTATTTTTCAAAGATAATTGCGAATATCTCGGAAACTATGAGAGAAGTAAAGTCAAGACGATTCAACATGATTGCCCTATTCTAAACATATGTTTAGAAATATATATTTAGAATATGTTTAGAATAGAACAATCATGTTGAATCGTCTTGACTTTACATAGGTTTTACTCTCCTGAGTAATCGCCAAAACAGTTTAGCTGCTAATTATTTATTAAAACATTATTAACAAAAAACTAATACAAAATAATTGAGACAATTATATTAATATTAATGTTACAATTGTTAACTTAACAATGTAACTGTAATATACATACACGCGTGTTATATCGCAATTACATTATGAAGTTGGAAAATATAACATCGATGTATACATAAAAACACTACAAAATGTGTGAAATCATAACAAAATTACCTTTTTTAAAAAAAGTACAAAAAATGCCACGTATATGCGCGCGAAGGAAAAAAGAACTTACTTTTTTCGTTCAAAAAAGATATATTATATGCTTCATATATTATGTGCTTCACCGATTTTTATGTGTATTAATTAATTAATTAAGAAACGTCGTTATTATCGTCGTCATTGTCGTCATCGTCGTTTGTACAGTTCGTTCTTTACGGATGCACGACGCGGGCTGCGGTCCACTTGATGCTTCAGATGCTTCAAAGAAAAGGGATAGAAAATGTTCTGAAACACTTGAAGCTGCAACTGGACCGCACTGTGTTAGTGAAAGAAGTTGAGTGAGAATGTAAAGAAAGACCGGGCGGGAAATCCGACCGCAGCCGAGGAAGTGTTATTGTTTGAGTTGATCGTTAAATAATTCCATTGAGTGTGATTGAATACAATGTAACCTATGTAAGTAACCTATACATTGTATTCTGCCCAAGTAGCAAGGTGACGTCAAATGACGTTAAGACGTCTATAAGACATTATTGGACGTCATTAAGACGTCACCTTGCTACTTGGGTGATTATTATTAGTATTATTTAATAATGTTGAAGAAGTAATAAAAGTGTTTGACCGGCCTAAGTAAATTACGCGTGTTTACTCGAGTTCTCTTTCATTCAATCGCACTTTACGTTAATTACATTTTCATGCACATCTCTGTGTCTCGTAGGCGATCAGAGTAGCTCTCCTGCCCATCGTAGTGTTACTAAAATAATTCTGATTTTTACCTCAGATACTAGTAATTAGCCAGCAACCAAACAAGTTTCTGCAAGTTTACATAAAACGATCACTAACATCGAAAATTTACTCGACACGAATAATTATAATGGTAGTGTTCAACGTTTTTACGATCTCATCGAATGTTACAGCAACTCTCAGCCTGTAGGTATACAAAACTACACACGTGGAGTGCGTCTACGAATTGCAGATGTGTATGATAATTTTCTTTCTAGGAAGCATCTGTATTAAAACTGATTGAATGCAGAGCTTCCACGATAGGTTCTACGTATCACCAATGGCAAACCAAATTAGGATCTCTGGTTTAGTATTACTACAAAATTGAAAAACGTATGACCGTTAGGATGAAGGTTCTTGGCGTTTTAATCAACGTCATTCAAGTTAACAGGTTTGATCGAGTTATACTCTTGGCGCAATGATGTATCACTTCCTCATCTAACACTCTTGTAATATAATTGCAACGCAAATATATTTCATCAGATCCAGGTACGAAGATGAACTTATCGAGCGTATTGTTGTGTACCGTACATGCAACACGTGGATGTGGGTCCAGATATTACAATACGTAACGTCACAGCAAATTTACTCGCAACTGTTGAGTCCCGCGAAGATACGCACAAAAACGCGAAGCGAGCTCGGCATTTCCCGAACCGCGCGTCTAAAGCCAGCGGCACACGGTGCTTTTTTTTGTGCTGGATTTCTAGCTAGCATATGGAATTGCGACACGGGATTCGTTGCCTGACATCGAGAATGCACGGTTATGCGCGACTATCAGTCTAGTGTGTCTATATAACTGATTTTCTCGATCGAGTGCTATCCGCGCGAGTGAGCGTGCAGCAAAAGGATCCAAAGCGGAGCTGAAGCAGATTCTGACACAGGATATAAAGTAAGAACAGTAAATACACTCTGTGTCCACCGTGTTCATTGATTGTGCGTGACTGTAGCAACCTACGACGCACACCAATAACCCTTTCTATTTATGTAATAATTTATATAATACTAGAATAAATTTATATTAATTTTAGTTACCTAACTTTTACATTAAGGTTATTGAATTAGTCAATGCATTACGTAGACCTTCAATGCACGTGTACGGTTAAGTTATGCGATTATGTTAGTACTTTCAGACGACAATTGTCATGTTAGTTGTGCATTCATTTACCAATTTTTTCAGGAGAGTTTACCTACTGTTCTTTCTTCTTTCTAGACTGTGATTCAGAAGCAGAATGGATCGCTCGACGGCAGACAGCGGCGCTTCATTGACCGGTGAGTGAGTCTACCTTGTCGTGCTATTTGTTCTGTTTCCGCTGCGTTCCTTACGCGATTCTAATTCCGGTCCGTACACGGTGGATAAGTGGATCCACTAGAGTTTTAATGATTCCGAAGGGGACAGTCGTCAGGTGCACAACGATTGTCCCGAGTTTTTTTTTTCAACTTGTTATTTCGTCTCTAACTCACTTTTGCAATTGGCCATATCGAACCTGAAAGGGATCGGGTGCCATTAAACACTAAGAAGAAGAAGAAGAAGAAGAAGAAGAAGCGATTCTAATTCCGCATTCCGCCCCCGTACACAGCGGAATCAGGAAGAATCTTGCTTTCTATGGAGGTTTTTTATGAACGTTAAGTCGAATCAAGTTTCCTGCTGTAACAAGCTGCCGCGTTGATATTTCGCTGCGCATCCTCGCCATTTTGATGAGGAGAGAAACAACGTAATCCAACGGGCGTAACTCGTTTCGCATCCCGGCGAAAGCGGAATGCCGCGCTTATTTTAACGATCACGCGATACCTTCGTAATGCGTCAGCTATAAGAAAGCCAGCTAGTCTTCGATTTAACAATTATACTATATTTAACCACAGTAACCTCTTACAATATTACTATTGCGATTGTTACGTCCAGTGACTCCACGGTTCCTCGTTTCCAAAGCGAAATATTCTTTAAACGATTTTATATAATATTCTATGTACGATTAAATCAGTGAACGTCGTTGCCACGCGCGAAAACGATTTCGTGTGAGCAGAGGTCTCAGGGTCACGATGAGAGATATCGCGGTTCCCGGAAAAGAAATAATTAACTGATTCCTGAGCGATTGCTCTCATCGGAGCCGTGAAATTTGGCACATGTCCGGTCAAAACAAGTCTTTAAATCATGGTTAAATCTGGGCTAATGAAGCAATCGTCACGTTACCGCGACGTTCGAAACCTATTCATCTAGGGGTTAAAAAGGTTAATTAGCGCAAATGACGCGCGAAAACAATTATCAAAGAATACCGCCGAGAGATTTCTTTGATTTACGAAAGCAAGTATTAGACCCATCCGCTGATACCAAGTAAATTATTATAAGCGATAACCAATGGTTCGCGCAAATAATTTTTTGTGAATTCCCAGAAACAAATAGCACTCCCCATGGTCCTTTGAACGCATATAAAAAGGCGACGATCTGCCCAGAGACGCACTCTCGGACTCACCTAGTAACCATAAGCTTGTGCGGGAGTTCCGTAAAATACAAGTCTCAATATTGTAAAACGGACGTGTGCCAAAGATCAATCCCTCGTCCATTTTCTGTCTCCCTGTTCTGGAGAATTGGCAACCCACAACATTAAACATCGTCAAAGTAAGCAAATTTCCATTTTATAATTACTAACAATTTGAAAAGTGTCTTCACCCGCGGTTATCATTTTCCATTCCTTTTAAGTGGGTCCCATCAAACGCGAATCCGAAAGTTCGGGTTCCCCGCAGGGAAATAACTCACGGGAATCCCATTCATCACAGGGAAATCGACTATCCTCAGGCGAACCATTGCGAAAAAGAAGTTGTTTGGGGTCCCCTAGTACCGAATTATCCTCAACTAGTAGTTTAATTTCACAAACAACACCACCCTCTCACTCTTCTTCCTCATCATCAGAGATATCAGAAGAAATTCCCTCCGTCGTTTCATCCTCATCAACATCAGTAAATCCGTCTTTGTCTCCACGCTCTTCCCCTTGCCCTTCTCCCGTTCCCTCATCACCTTGGTATTCACCTATTGGTTCACCAGATCTGGAGGAATATCTGGATGAACCTATTCCTCCTCCAGCATCCCCTGAACCAATACCTACCGCTCGTTTTCCTTCTCTCGAAGGCCTGAGAAATTTCTACGAGCGTAGTCTCGAGATCTTTCGGGAACATCTCCTCAACCTTTTTCCCACCTTCGAGGCACCCCTTCCGCCCAATGAATTTCTCCTCGGTCCTGATCCCATTGACGTTCCTAGGTTAAAGGCCGCGCTTGTCCATGTCGACCTTAACACCGTTGTTCCCCTTATTGCGCGGAACCGCCAATATCCCGTCCTAATCCCTGCGTTCCTTATTCAAGATTTCTTTAGAGATTACCAATGATTCAGATATCTGTCATAATTATAAATATTTTCACCATGTTTAAATTTATCTCGATGTATTCTATCTCCGTTTAATTAATTTCTTTTTTTTATGTATTTGCGTAATATTTTCTAAAATATATAATGTTGATTTGTTAAGAAAAGGAAAAATCACTTTTATTTGAATAACCCTCAATCACTCCCCTTACCACAACAGGTCGTACAGGTCCTATCCCAGGTAAAAGAGATTGAATTTTCTTACCTAAAAAGGGACCAACGAGCAGACTTGTTCCAAATCTAAGGGTAAAATCGACCTTGGTCGTTGACCCTACAGACGGAACTCGCAGTCAGCTCGACTCAAGTTTTGAGACCGAGTGTCTCAAATTTTGAGAGGCGTGTGTTACGCCCTTCCTTCGAGCTCACGGAGCTCTGGATATAACACGATAATCGTCTCTTTACACAATCAAGCAAATTCCCTTATGCTGATTAATTGGAATGGCCTCACCGAAGCTCCCTTATCAGTGGCCTCCTTCCTTGACTCCTTCCAAACTCTCTTCCTCTGACTCCTTCCGGATTTTGTTTCTGACTCTTCGGATTCTCTATCCTTCCACGCCTCTCCTTCGAGAACAACGATCCCTTGCTTCCTCTCTATTTCAGCGCTTGATACCGAGTGTCCTTATTTTTCTATTCGCAGCCCTCGCCTATCCTATCCTGCTATCTTATTTGTCTCACTTGTTTTGACCTATCCCTATATCTATACCTCTTTATCTATATACATATATACATATCTAGTCCCATTTCTATCGATACTCTTACAGTTTCGGCCATTCTGACAAATTAGTTCGTCCTCGAACTTTACAATACAACTTTACCACTATTACTTCGTCTTATTGACTCGCTTACAACTAACTAATATAACTATTTACCTACAACTACTATTCTGTGCACTACATTACAACTATAATTACGATTTACATTTTATTTTCTATTCTTTTGTTCTAACCATTTACATTTCAGACTCTTCGCTCGACAATGTTTCACTCGTTTCCTCTTTATCAATTACTCTAATCCATGGTTGTAACTTATCTGTTGACAATATCTTGTTCATGTGTTTTTGAGTTAGATTATACATTAAAAAAACCTTATAAAGGTGAAAAAAGTACGCCAAGTACATAAAAAATCTCACCTTGTACGCAACAAAAAGGTTAAAATGCTATTTATAAAAATCAAAACTAAATATGAAATCAATAGTTAACTAGTCAAGTATCTCGAAGCAATTCAGTTTGAGTATTTTATCCAAATGTTTTCCATGCATACTCCCTTATCACATGACGACATTGAAGTGTACTTGGCGTGCCCGGGTCGCATTAAAACATGTTGTCCTACCTATAATCTGTACTGTACATGTAAATTATGTGTATCGACTAAGTAATGAAAAGAGATATTTATAATCACTTTCTTAGTCTGCAAAACTGTAAATGTGTTCATTTTATTTCTAACTAACAAGATTTGTGAGTCATTAGTGAAAATTAAGATACAAAATACAGTACAATTCAAGATACTGTACAAATTTATAAGAATTTTAAAAGCTATTTAGAAGAAGACATGACCACTGCGACACGGGCACGCAATTCGAATCTGAAGCAACACATTGTCAACGTCCATACCGTGCAGACCGAGTACATATCGTGCTACGTGTGCAACAAACTATTCACGACCAAGCAATATCTGCAGATCCATCTACTCTCCATGCATGGCATCAGAAAGCGAAAGAGTTATCCCCTGTATCAGATGCAGACGCACATACGAAGAGAAATTCCAAGCTCTTGTCACGTTAATGTTTCTCTGAGAGAATTATCGAATCATGAGCTGCTGGCGTAAATTGGATCACAGATAATATAAATCTGAGACGGAGAAAGTATATTCAGGAGTCGCGCGGTCTGTTGACTGCAGCGGCGTTAAAAATTATGCAACTTAAAGTTGACGCAGGTTATCGTCCTATTTTCACGACTACGACGCGGCAGACAGCGTGGCCTTTGGTATCGGGATCTGGAGACGAACCGTAACATCAGGTTCATCGATACCCATGAATATTGATCGGCCGTCGATTAGAACGCCTCCTCGCCCGGCGACGAGAGTTCGCCTGCGCGATATCCGATGAAGAAAAAGTTCGATGAGACGTAACGAACGACGGCGCGCTTTTTGCAAATTTGCTTCTCTTTTTTTCTCCGTCCGACAGCGCGCCCGTTGGGAATCGCTTTAATTGGATGAAAGCGGCCGGCGAGAATTGAACGAGGATTACCGAGCGTAATACGCGAAACAAAACGCCAACGGGTAATTGAAATGATTCGAGATGACGGAAGTTTTCTCTCCGCGGCTTTAAGCTATAAATGAACTTGGCCGCGTAAATCGTTATCGTTTAGCTTTATTTATCCAGCGAAGGCGGTACGGCGTACGTGAGGCATGCAAAAGTTTTAATATCGCGGAATTATCTCCAGAGCACAGACTACATACTGATAGTTTCCCCATTTAAGGCGACGATAAAGGAACAAAGGTGCGCCGGGCAAACGACGCCGTTACGATCGTCATATGACTACGTCGTAGACATTCCAGCACTTTTCCCGGAGACGATCGGTGGCTCTTTTAGGTTCATGAAGTGCTCGGGATACACTTTGTAGTTCTTATACGTAGAAATATACATATGTACTCGCGAGTGTGCGAGCAACGATATAAGACGGGTGATAAGGCCGTTTCACCGGTACGCTATCGCCGTCGTAACCATTTTCGTAGGCCGGCACGTTACGACTTGCGCTGGTAATCTTCACGTACAATTGCCTCGCCGACGAGGCAGGCGATAATAACGAGTATTCCACATAAGTGGCGGTTAACTAATTATTAAAAAAATGTCGTATATAAACCTATAAAAAATATGATATCGGAAAATGGCGCCAAGTAAAACTTTACCAGTCACAACTAATCAAATAAAAATTAATTTCTTAAAAAAATATCGTGTATATATAAAAATAAAAAATAGTAATGCTAAAGAACTTGACGCTGCTACATCATCAAGTAACACGTTAATTGACAATGCTAACTAATGTTTAAATACGTTAATTGACAGTGTTCACTAATGTAATATTGTTATTTACTTAGTGAATATTATTTTATGTAGCAGCGCCAAGTTCTTTAGCATTACTATTTTTTATTTTTATATATACACGACATTTTTTTAAGAAATTAATTTTTATTTGGTTAGTTGTGACTGGTAAAGTTTTACTTGGCACCATTTTCCGATATCATATTTTTTATAGGTTTATATACGACAGTTTTTTAATAAGTTAATTTTTACTTGGTTAATTTTATATATATACGACATTTGTGTAATAGGTTAATTTTTATTTGGTTGGTTGCGACTGGCGCGTGTACTTGGCGCCTTTTTTCTCCTTTTTTTTAAAAAAAGGTAATTTTTGTGAGATATGTCTTTTTTTAGGACTGGTAAAATCATTATTAGATTTTTTTAAGGAGGCCCGCTACCACCCCCGTCGTATTTTCAGTTTGTAAAACACGACGATCCTCTTCGATTGTTACGAAAGAAAACAATAAAAAATTTTATTTTGAAAAAGGGGTTATATATAGATACAATTATATACAAGAATATAGAGATATAATTATATAATTATTACAGTTATCTTGAACATAAATAAATAGTAATCATATCTGATAAACCATTGATATTTTTTACTATACTTGTTTATTTTTATTATTTTTAACTTTCTGTAAAAAGAAGATATAAACATCATTAGCATTTCTAGGCCATTGCGTTTTTCTAATTTTAACATCATCAACTTCAATCCAACCAGATGCTTCTCTGCATAGACTTGTATAATGACCTTCTTCAATACTCTGTGATGGAGTATAGCATTCATTACCTTTTACTAATACTTTAGTAGTAGGAACAGTACACAAATTAATTTTGTTCGTTTTTATTAACTTACCATCCTGTGATGAAAATAATACTAAGTGAATTATTATTATCTCTCTTGTTACTGTTAATTCACTTTTAAATAACATGTCATTACTTGCGTAATTTTCACGTAATTCTTCATATGATTCACGCCAATGCGATAACGTAAGATTTAATAAATCAGTAAGATCATAACTCTTCTTTTTTAAATTATTAATAGAAATTGAAAGAAGAATATTATTATCGTCAATAATAGTTTTTGTATTGTTATAATTTTTGCATCGTTTAATAGAAATTATTTGATGTTGAACCAAACGTTTTATATAATCGGGTAAATATTTACGTTTACACAGCCCGCACCAAATGACCTCCGACTGACCTTGATATTGACCTTGATATTGACCTTGACCCCTAATATGGTCAAGGTCATTGACCTTTCCCGTCGGTCATTGTTTGTTCAAAAGTTATTAACAAAACAAATTTAATAATTTTTCATACAGTTTCGACTGTTGACGCGAAGTGAGAACACACTGTCTCCACGCATGTACTTTACCCACTCGAAGTTAGAAATAGGTTTGGGTTAGGTTATGTTTTTGGATAGTGGAGCCCCGGACACATACGCTCGGTTGCAGTCCGCTTCGCGGGTGGGCGGGGGCAGGGGCTTCGCCCCCCCCCTCCCGCCAGAACGAGTGTAACAAATTTCACACAGATTTTGATCACTTGGTACACGGGACGGATCCTGGCGGGCTGAAAACCGAGCGTGTATGTCCGGGGCTCCAATTTCAGAAAATATAACCGGTAATTATACACATAAGGAGACATAAGTTTCGAAAATATAGTAGTTATTTTGAATATGAATGAACAAAATTTATTTAAAGCAGTGAATCATTAATATATAGAATAGTTTGTTTATAAATACAAAGTATTCTTTATTTTAACCAAAAGCACAAAACAGGTAAATACAAATTATTTTCTGCTTTAATCGAAATTAAAGTGTGTCTAGTCAGTCAACTTCTTTTGTTAATAACTTTTGAACAATGACCGACGGGAAAGGTCAATGACCTTGACCTTGTTAGGGGTCAAGGTCAATGTCAAGGTCAGTCGGAGGTCATTTGGTGCGGGCTGTGTAAAAGTAAATATTTACCAAATTTTGCACAAAGAGTTGTAAGAAATTCGGATGCATCTTGCTTTACACTAATCGAAAAGTGCTCTCCTAAATATTGCCGTACTGCATATGTATTTAAATCAGGCCTGGCCACGCGGGCGCCTACGGAGCACGCGACGAAGGGAACATATCCCCTCCATGCGCGGCTGCTTCTCCCGTCTTTCCTTTCAGGCCGCTCGATCCATCTATCCCCTCCATATGGCCATCATCGTCGTCAGTCCTCGCGCGCCCTGTCTTATTCCATCTATTCGTCAGCGCACAGCGTCGTCAGCGATAAGCGATATTCTCTAAGCGATATTCTCAAAGCGATATTCTCAAAGCGATATTCTCAAAGCCATACTCTCAAAACGATATCCATTTGTTTTCATTGCACATTCTTATTATTTCATATTATTTATTATTTTAAGTTTCTGCAATTTTTTGCAATACAATTTATAATTTAAGTTTCTGCAATTTGCAATACAATTTATAAAATATTGTTTTTTTTCAAATTTTTATTTTATTTTACTTCTCTGCTTCTTCAAAATGCCGAAACCACAAAGGGAAATATATCCATATTTAGCATGGGAAAATGATTATTTATTCATTAAGGATAATATTTCATTACTGTGCCTTGTTTGTAAAAATAGATTACAAACCTTTAAAAAGTATAATGTACAGAGACATTATGCTAAGTTCCATGAACTTGAATATGAGAAATATAAGGGAGAACTTCGTAAAAAAAAAATTAACGAATTGAAAAATGAAATAAAATTAGTACAAAATTCTCCCAAAAAGCAAAACTTTAATATTGACGAAAAAAAAACAAATTATGCACGCTTCATATAATGTATCCTTAGAAATCGCTCAGAACATGAAAAGTTTTTCTCTTGGAGTAATAATAAAAAGATGCGCAATTAAGATGGCCAAATCTTTCAAGGAAGATTTGTTAGTTAAGAAATTTGAATCTGTTCCTCTTTGTCGTCAAACAGTTGTGAGAAGAATAACGGACATTAATGAGTATTTATGCAATAAATTAAAAAGTATTATAGAAAATGCAAGTTATTATTCCTTTTGTTTGGACGAAAGTACAGATATATGCAACATCAGCCAACTGTGTATTTTTATTAGAACAATATAAGAAGACTTTGTAATTAATGAAGAAATGCTAAGTTTGGTACCATTGCACAATACGACAAAAGGTTTCGATATTTATAGTGCTTTCATTAAAATAACTAGAGAATTCAACATAGATTTTAATAAATGTTCAGTTATCGTTACAGATGGTGCCCCAGCAATGGTTGGTTTAAAAGAGGGTTTTTGTGGCTTGTTACAAAAAAATGATATTACTTGTTTAACCGTTCATTGTTTAATTCATCAAGAAGCATTATGTGCAAAACCTATTAAAATGTGTCATGCAATGAAATTAGTTACTTCAATTACTAATTTCATTAGAGGTGGACATAAATCGTTGTCGCACAGACGATTTAAAAACTTCTTAGAAGAAGTTAATGCAGCCTACAAAAATTTGCCACTTCATTGTGAAGTACGATGGCTAAGTGCTGGAAAATGCTTGCAGTACTTCTTTTCTATAAGAAAAGAAATTTTGCAGTTCTTGCAAGAAGAAGTTATCCAGTGATACTACTCATTTTGAAAAAGCTTTAATGGACAAAACTGTGTTGAGTGAGTTAGCTTTCTTAACAGATTTCACTCAACATATGAACAACTTAAATCTAAAATTGCAAGGTAAAAATCAATCAATTAGCGATGTTATTCACTTTATAAATGGTTTCCGAATTAAATTGAATCTATTTAAAATAGAAATTGAAAAAGAAGAATTTCATCACTTTCCTTGCTGTCAAGAAATAAAAGAAGAACATCCTGATGTTGACTTTACAGATTTCGGAGATTTAATTAATGAAATTGCAATTGACTTTCATTCTCGATTTAAAGAATTACTTATACTAGAAAACGATATTTTATTATTTAATAATCCTTTAACCGTACCAATTGAGAAACAAAATATTAAATATCGGAGTGAATTGTGCGATTTGCGAGTTGATCCTTGTCTTTCAATGAAAAAAGAAACGGGCATCGAGTTTTTCAAACTTCTTCCGAAAAATTTATATCCCGAGCTTCGAAATTTTGGGCTGAGAATAGCTTCGATGTTCGGCACTACTTACTCATGTGAAAGTGCTTTTTCTTTAATAAAACTGATCAAAAACAAAAACAGGGCTTCATTAACTGATGATCGGCTATCAACTTTGATGCGAATTGCGATAAGTAAAATAGAAATTGATATAGAGGAGCTTGTGAACATGAAGATTAATGATGAAATTAATTAAGAAAATTAAGTATATAATTATTTTTATAAAGATAAGATATAAAAATGTAAAAGTATATTTTAAAAAATGTATAAAAAGCATAAAACTATGTAAAAAGTATAAAAGTATATGAAAAAGTATATGAAAAAAGTATATGAAAAAAGTATATAAAAATATAAAAATATTAGTTTTAAAAGTTCCACTTAAAAGCTAAGCATAAAACTAAAAAAATATGTCAAATAATTTTGTTAAAATCCCTCCTCCATCATCGATGTCAGAGAGGATTTGCCAATAAATAAATATATAATATTATATATATAATAGAATATATTCCTAATTATAATATATACGAACGGATACGTGCAACAGCCTCGCGTCGGGGCTCTCGAGCGCCCACTATTCTAGCTTACGCTCTACAGTTAGAATGCTACAGTACGTGTCCCAAGACGGTACGGCTTACACGAATGGAAGGGGAAACAGAGAAGCGCGAGCTACAGTTTATGGGCCAGGCCTGATTTAAATTTTGCATTCCATTTTCATATCGATGCGCTTATGTATATAAAATACTTGATTTATCGTAAATATGAAGCTGTTTTTTGATACTATCTAAATGTAATAAACATTGTAATACTGCATTTGCATAACATGAAATCTCATCTTTATTTTGAAAACCACGCATGACCCAAGCAGTATCCTTTCTAACTTTTTCATGTGATTCTTGAACGGAAGTAACTATTTTTGACAAAGTCCAAACGATATCTTTCACTTTATAATACTTATCTTGCGGAACAACATTTTCGCATCTGGTTTATGTATCTGTTTTAATCTATTATATTCAATAATAGCTTCTTCATTAGCTTTTACAGATGCAGGATCATAGTTAATTAAACGTAATCCTTCTAAAGATGTTATCGTGACAAAGCTACATAACTTTGACCGTGACTAAATACTGAATTGCCTATGTCTATAACAACATTATGTAAACTCAGTCCTTGGCTTTTGTGTATAGTTTTTCCATAACTCAAAGACAATGGAAATTGTTTTCTAACAACATATGCTCTATTACCTCAAATTTAACGCTTACTCTTTCAATCGCATATTCTAAACCAGACGGTAAAAGCAGGTTAATCTTCTCTACGTACTCAGAAGATGTATCTTGTACAACTGAAAGTACTTTAGCACTTGTACCATTTCCATCCACGGTCCGTCTCGCTGCCGTTACGCGCTGCACCCGCTGCACTTTGCGTTGCGCGTGAACTTGGCGTGAGACACTACCGTGTTTCTTGATTGATAATGATAATATAATATGTATATATCCGTATTAAAAACTTAATTTTTTAAAAGTCGGGTACCATACGTGGTCAGGTTCACATACGTGAGAAACTACCGTATCTCTTGATTCTTGTTATTTGAATCCCCGAACACACCCCGCAGTCGATAATAACTCGCAAACGCCATCTAGTATACAAAGAATGAACTGTACATTTCTGTGCCAAGACGACGACGACGACAACAACGACGAGAGTTTCTTAATGAAAACTGTCACGATGTGGACTTTGCATCGTAATATCTCCCTTCACCGGGCATGTACGAGAAAAATAAAAGCACTTTTATTATATAATTCGAGTACGCAGAATCGATTGAGCCTGTTCTTAACTCGATTGATCCACGCGTTATTAAGATCTGCAAATCTCGGCTAGTCTCAACTAGTCGGCTCGCGTAAAGATACACGGTCCGTCTCTCGCTGCCATTGCGCTGCGCGTGAACTTGGCGCAGGACACTACCGTGTCTCTTGATATGTATACATTACTATTCTACTATTAACAGTTTTAATAAAAAAACATTCATTACGTATGACACATATTGTATAGCATACTTGATAAATGTGAAAAGTATAAAACTGATAATAATGAAAGAGAAAAATATACAATATATTTAAATGTTGTATATTTATCTATAAATATTTATGTATAAATAAAGTTAAGCATACCTTTCTTATATTCTTTTTTTCTTAATGTTCTCGTTTCCTTCTAAATTTCTTCTCGCCCAAATTTTACAAATTTTTTCCACATCATTACGTGCTAGCGGCGTATCTAATAAACAGAATAATTTGATAAAAATTAAAAAAAATTGCCAAATAATTTGATTAAAAATTAACAAACTTTTTATAATATTTCTATTTATACAACTTATATACACAATAAATAAATTAACAATATCATACCTTTTATTTTATAATTATTATTGCATATTGTTATGTCCTCTCCATTCTGATCATGAATGATCTCTTCATTTCTCTCATGTTCATTCCACTCTTCTTCATTCTTTTGTTGATCTGTAACAATATAACACAATATTTTTCATTAATTACAGAACTAAAATTATATAAAACTTAGCAGAATTTTATCCTTCCTCTCCTTTTTATCCTGTTACTTTATGTTATTAAATAAATATATACATATATTATGTATATATTATTTATTTATAGCATTCTCCTATTTGAACAACTTACAGTCGGGGACAAAAATAAGTGAACAGGCAGTGGAAGTAGGTATCAATGAAATTTAATCAAATTAATACTAGTGTTATGTATTTAAGTTTCATTTATTATATATTCTTATAGTACATAGATTATTTAGTAAATAATTGAAATTAATATTTACATTTTTGTATAAATAAGCTATATTTAACGAAATAATCAGCTATTTGTCGAGAGACAAAACTAAGTAGACATATTATGAAATATGTAATAAATAAAATACATATTGAAATTAATACTTGGTATTACCGCCTTTTTCTTGAGTTACTGCTTCCAAACGTTATTGACTACTATTTATTAGATTTTCAATAGAATCGTTATTAATATTTTCAAATGTTAAATGTAAATTTTTGAAAAATTCAGTCTTGTTATTTCGTTTATCTAATGAAACTTTTGCGTCCAATAAACTCCATAAGTTTTCTATAGAATTCAAGTCGGGACTCTGTGTCGGCTATTCAAGCAATTGAATATTTGAATCCTCAAAAATTTTCTTAGTTTTCTTGGCAGTGTGTTTGAGGTCATTGTTCTGTTAGAAAACAAATCCTTCGTCGAGATCCAGTTTTAATAGTGCCTCTTCTAAATTTTCATTTAGTATATCAATATATTTATCTGCATTTATACCATCAATTTTTACTAAAGTACCAACCCCATTTCACGAAAGGCACCCGTTTTTAACCGTTGGCGTAAAAAACGGCTTCTTATACGTTTCATTTCTCTTTCTCCAGACTTGGTGCTTCTTTTTTAATTGTCGTAACTCAAACCTACAAAAACCTTTTTAAAAAAAGAAAAAATATTTACGCTAAGTAAGGTAAGTGACCCAGTAATCGTCACGATACCAGTAATCGTCATGTTTACGTATTAACAACGTATTATAAAGTTTTCTGTCAATCGTGCGGCTCACTGATATTTTTGTATTTTTGAGCTTCAAGTTATAAAGGGAGATTTCAGGTTTACGTACAACATTATTGTGGTGTGGCGATGACTCGTACATTTGCGCTTTCTAACCTTTACGAAGAATTTGCTCGTGAAAGGTAATAGGTACGAGAATTTTACAGAGATGTTCTTATTCGTAACAAAAAACTGATTTAGAATAACTTAACATAACAGTCATTCACTTCTCAATCTGAGCGATATAAATTTGTAAAGTTAAGCGTTTTGCTTAACGTAACGATTACTGGGTCACTTACCTTACATAAAACGTATCGAACTTGCTAAAAACAGTGTAATTATAAAAAACCAACCTTTCTAAAAAAGTGTATTACGAAAATTTATTTCTTCAAAAATATACATGAAATCAATGCAATTAGCCAAGTATATCATTATTTATTGAAAAGTGAACTGTTCACAAATGGATATGAAATTAATGCAATTTATCTAGTATTTGTTTAAAAATGGATGTTGTCAGTGCAATATCCAAAAATTATATACAAGATGCATTCAAAATTAATCAAAAAATTATATGAAACAAGTTGTATACATTCAAAAGTATATGCAACACAAGCTTAACGCATCTATTATCTCTTCACGCAAATTCTAAGTCACATAAAACGGGCTTAACCTGATTCAAATGATCAACGGAATCATAGTGAAGCAAAAAACTTGGTGTGCCCGGATCGCATTGAACATGTCTTACAAAATTCTTATAAACTTGAGTAACAGTATCTTGATTTGTACTGTATTTTAAATCGCAACAAATTTACCTTTTTAAAAAAAGGTACAAAAAAAGCGCCAAGTATACGCGCCGGAAGTTCTTTCAAAAAAGAACTCTACAAAACTAATGATATCAACAAATTGCGCCAAATAAAATGGGTATTTATGCAAACCAAAAACTCTATTACTTTTTATTATTACTCTTTGGCCGATATTCATTGTTGATTCTTATTTAAGACCATTTTAAGTACAATCATAAGATATTTAACACCAATTACACAGTCGTATTAGCATCTTAAGACATTACTTCAGATCGTCTGGAAATAAGAACGGACTATGAATACTGGCCTTTGATATTAAAAAATAAAGGACATAATAATATTAAGCAGATATTTTTATACGAATAAATATTTTAATACATAGAAATATATTTATTAATACAAATAAGTGTTTTTTTCAAAATACTTGGCGCTGCTAAACCGAATAAAAAATTGTCTTAGTATTGAAATAATCTAAAGATTACAATGATTTCCTTAAACTCTAAATTACATAACACCTCGCTGACATACATATATATACAAATGTAGTTAAACGTATTCTGTGCTTAATTCTAATGTCACACGCATACACACGCATTCACAAGAGAGAAAGAAAGAGAACGAGGCAATTAACATAATGATTCGGTTTAGCAGCGCCAAGTATTTTGAAAAAAAACACTTATTTGTATTAATAAATATATTTCTATGTATTAAAATAGTTATTCGTATAAAAATATCTGTTTAATATTATTATATCCTTTATTTAAAAAAATACTATACGTGTGTAAACATAATATTAATGAAAGCGCATAGTCTATGAAATAAAAAGTATTACTTCGTATTATTACAAATACATTATGCATCGTAATATTATCTGCGTTACTTACAGACTGGAGAGATTCCTACTACTACTTTTCCTTTAGCCACCACCGCCATCTGCCCATCGCGCTCCTTACTCGCAAGTAAGGGTAGTAAGTAAGTGTAGGGCGACGGCATTTATGCCGTTGATTGTACTATAGAATTTCAGCGTTTAATAGCGCTAATAGCGTCTTCCTGAACGCACCCTTAGTGCAACACGAGTGCAAACCGACCGAATTCACTATTATATGTAAATTTCAAGACTTGGACTTTGCATCGTAATATCTCTGCTCTGCTGTAGGGCACGTATACGAAAAATGAGAACACTTTTATTATATAATGTAACCCCAAGCTATCCACTGAACCTACTCTGAAATTTATCCGTTTAGTTATTAAGATCCGATAATATAAGGGTCTTTGAAATCGTCACTTCGCATAAAGAGACACGGTCGGTCTCGCTGCGCGTATACTTGGCGCGAGACACTACCATGATAAATGCTCTTGATAAACATTTAAGAAAATCTGTGTATCTAACGAAACAATGAGAAGTATAAAATAGAGAATTAATATCGGGGGGAAGAGATAAAACATTAAGAAAGTATTATGTCACTGTTATTAATAAGTATTCACGAGGTATAGTCACACATAATTGAAAAAATCTATGCATGTCACAAAACACAGTGTGATACATATAAAATTGAGAAAATGTACGAAGCTAACGAGACAGTGTGCTAAATATAAAATTGAGTAAAGTATGAATCCAACGAAACAATGTGATAAATATAAAATTGAGAAAATGTACGAACCTAATGAAACAGTACCAGAAATGTAATATTGAGAAAATGTACAAATCTAACGAGACAATGCGAGAAGTGTACCATCGAAAAATGTACGAACCTAAAGAAACAATGTGTAAATATAAAGTTGAGAATCGCTATCTCGGGCATACAAATGAGAGACAACCAAAGATTCATGCTACTCCACTATAAATATAGATACATATATAGACATATATACATGTCCTCGAAGGGACGGCGAGCAGTCTCCGCTCGCTGCCTATATATGTGCAACAGCAGATGTTACGTACGAGTACGCTGTACGTCGTGTAGCCATCTGGTGGCGACGTCGAGTACTACGCTCTTGTTAGCGTATCCATAAACTTTACAAAGTAACTAAAAGTTCGATATGCGCAAATGTGCAGCCGCAAGTATCTCGATGGATTCTATCTCTATAGATTACATAATCAAAAATGAGATTTATATAGCAGACTACTGCTATATAAAGCTTGTACATAATATACACTGACTAAAACTAAAACGTAATCCACATATTTACTTTCTGATATCAGAGCTGAGGAGAGCTATTATTAAAGATATTTCGTGCGGGAAACAATTGTAGAACTCGATAACATTACATTAAACATCTATTCCGGATATTTAATCTCGCATATAATCAACAAAATGTATGTATCAAACAAAACACTATAATAAATATAAAAAGAAGAAATATCTTTCTAGGAAACAATCGTCATTAAAACATTATGTACTTGGTGTATATAATTAGTCATTAGGTTTACTCTCATATATAATTTACAACCTCTATACATTAAACCAAACCCTTTAATATACATAAAAAAACGTTAATTAATATGAGAGGGAAGTTTATTCTTGGAAGAAACAAATGAAACATGTACACAACATTATGGACGTACGTGTAACTAATTAATGATGTTTAGTGTCGTATATGATTAAGAAACTTAGTGCATTTAATTTAATTTTCAAATCGAAAGACTTTTACCTAATTTACTAACATAGAAATTGTTAATTAACCATATAAAAATTGTTACATACAAACACACATACACACAGATCTTATTTCAATTTGTCTAAGAGTTGAACTTTTCAATTTTATTACAAAAGTATTAACAATATCAAAATGCCAAACACGTCTAATTGTATAAGTAGAGCTACTAATACTTAATATATAAATTTTATTCGTTTAACTTTACCTGTTTCATCGTTAAAAACATTCATCTTATTAAAATTATAACAAATGCCCCATAAGCAATTCACGCATTCAGTTCAATAGGCATTACATCATACAATTAATTATTTTATTTTATCATGCAATTATTTTTCATTACATAAGCAATTTGTTTATCAATTTTCACATAATACAAACCTGGTAAAAATTAGATCATCGTGCGCGGTTCATTGAAATAATCAATTTTAATAACAAGAATTTTAATTAAGTAATTAGTTTTCTCTTAAATTAATATAACCTAATAAAGATATCGCGAATCCGCCTGCGCTGTCTTTTTCAGAATCGTTTCTAGTTGTTTCGTTTGTAGTTGAACTGTCAAAAGTTATTAACATTTGTTTAAATAAAAAATAGCTAACTTTGACATTTGTTAAGATATCGCGAATCCGCTTGCGCTGTCTTTTTCAGAATCGTTTCTAGTTGTTTCGTTTGTAGTTGAACTGTCAAAAGTTATTAACATTTGTTCAAATAAAAAATAGCTAACTTTGACATTTGTTAAGATATCGCGAATCCGCTTGCGCTGTCTTTTTCAGAATCGTTTCTAGTTGTTTCGTTTGTAGTTGAACTGTCAAAAGTTATTAACATTTGTTTAAATAAAAATAGCTAACTTTTCATTTGTTAAGTTATCGCGAATCGCTTGCGCTGTCTTTTTCAGATCGTTTCTAGTTGTGTCGTTTGTAGTTGAACTGTCAAAGTTATTAACATTTGTTTAAATAAAAATAGCTAACTTTGACATTTGTTAAGATATCGCGAATCCGCTTGCGCTGTCTTTTTCAGAATCGTTTCTAGTTGTTTCGTTTGTAGTTGAACTGTCAAAAGTTATTAACATTTGTTTAAATAAAAAATAGCTAACTTTTCCATTTGTTAAGGTTATCGCGAATCCGCTTGCGCTGTCTTTTTCAGAATCGTTTCTAGTTGTGTCGTTTGTAGTTGAACTGTCAAAAGTTATTAACGTTTGTTTAAATAAAACATAGCTAACTTTGCCATTTGTTAGGATATCGCGAATCCGCTTGCGCTGTCTTTTTCAGAATCGTTTCTAGTTGTTTCGTTTGTAGTTGAACTGTCAAAGTTATTAACGTTTGTTTAAATAAAAAATAGCTAACTTTGCCATTTATTAAGATATCGCGAATCCACTTGCGCTGTCTTTTTCAGAATCGTTTCTAGTTGTTTCGTTTGTAGTTGAACTGTCAAAAGTTATTAACATTTGTTTAAATAAAAAATAGCTAACTTTTCCATTTGTTAAGGTTATCGCGAATCCGCTTACGCTGTCTTTTTCAGAATCGTTCGTAGGTGTTTCGTTTCGTTTGTAGTTGAACCGTTCAAAAGATATTAACCTTTGTTTAAATAAAAAATAGCTACTTTTGCCATTTGTTAAGATATCGCGAATTTGCTTGCGCTGTCTTTTTCAGAATCGTTTCTAGTTGTTTCGTTTGTAGTTGAACTGTCAAAAATTATTAACATTTGTTTAAATAAAAAATAGCTAACTTTGCCATTTGTTAAGGTTATCGAGAATTCGCTTGCACTGTCTTTTTCAAAATTGTTTGTAGTTGTTTCGTTTCGTTTGTAGTTGAACCGTTCCAAAGTTATTAACATTTGTTTAAATGAAAAATAGCTAACTTTGCCATTTGTTGAGATATCGCGACCGCTTGCGGCGTCTTCTTTAGAATCTTTTGTAATTTGTAGTGCTTTTTGTTTCGTTTGTAGTTGAAACGTTCGAAAGTTATAAACAATTAAACAATGTGCAAAAAGCTTTGCCATTTGTTGTAGAGAGAAAGAGAGATTTCTTATAATATTTGGTCTAACAGCACCAAGTATTTTGTACTAACTAAATATTATTTAATTTCAATACAATGTTTACATTTTGTAGTGTAACCTCTATTATTTTTTTCTATTACGTTTTCTATAACTTCCATTGTTAGAATTCAAAAGCATTAAAATCAAGTGATAAATGAAAGCTACTACCACTTGCGTTGGAAGAGGACGATCCTTGAATGACAATAAAAAGATATGTATCACTTAGTTTTTACTTGTTAAAAGTAGTTGTACAACAATATTTTTTCAAGACAATATATACATATATTCTGTTTGTAATTGATAAGATACTATCTCTTGAGTTTTTCAAATAGTTGTACAATAATTACTTTTCGAGATAATACATTCTCTCTGCAATTTTGCGCAATGTGAAGATTTCATACATTTTGGTGAAAAAATACTCTAATAATATTTAAAGAGAATTTTCTCAAAAGGTCTGAAGACAATATTTTAAAATATTAAAGATACTACTACTGAAATTTATTGGAAGCACAAAGATAGTTTAAAATAGACTATCACTTGTTTGTCGAGGTAAAGATAAGATATAATGTACACTTGGGTTTTTTCGAGGCATAAACCACGCGTATATTTGGCGGTTTTTTTACCGTTTTTAAAAGGGTAATATTGTACTGATATCATGCACTTTGTAGCGTTAACTTATTTTCTTACCTTTTTTAATAAGGTAATTTTATACTGATAGAGATAACCAACTAACCTGCATGTTAGTACGCGAAGGTGAGACCTGAACTTTGAATGATGAACTGTTAAATGTAAGATTCGAATAGAGATTTCCCAGTAATCCGAATATTAGTGTCCGACCGAAACTAAGTTTTTCAGCCGAGACCGAAACCGAAACCGAATTTAGGCTTTTATCTGAGTTTCGGCCGAAACCGAAACCGATTTCCCAGTAATCCGAATATTGGTGTCCGACCGAAACTAAGTTTTTCAGTCGAAATCGAAACCGAAACCGAATTTCGGCTTTTATCTGAGTTTCGGCCGAAACCGAAACTTAAACCGAACCTTTTCTTTAAGGAAAGTTTAAGTTAGTTTGACTGAATATTATACTTATTTATTAGGAGGCTTTACATGTACAATCTTTCCCACACGCAGGAGCGTACAGTTTTACGCAAGGTAAAGACCGTGCCTATATTCACACTGGTTAAAATTTGTCACTTAAAATGTATGCACATTCTTTCGTGAGCGGCTTATAAGCACGCGCGAAAAAACGAACGTGTAAAGCCGAATTGCGCGTGCATCACTGCATGAAATGCACGAAACAGCAGAAGGTGTGGAGCGTGTAAAATTACACACGTACGCCCTTTCCTGCGCGATTGCGCGAAGGGAGAAAAGGAAAGCGTGTTGACAATTGCGCATCTAAATCCTGTCATGTCCGCGGTTTGCGAATGAAAAGTGACACTTTTATCGCAAAAATGGATATTCGGCTATGGTCAAAAGAATTAATTACCGATTTTATTAATATGTACAAGTGTTATCCTTGTTTGTGGAAAATAAAAAGTGATGAGTATAAAAATAGAAATTTACGTGATGAAGCATATAAAAACTTAATTGAGTTTTATAAAATGCGAGGATTTCCCGATACAAACAGAGATTTTATAGTAAAAAAAATTCAGAGTCTTAGAGGATCTTTCAGAAAGGAAACGAAAAAAATTCAAGAAAGTCAACGTAGCGGTCGTGGAACTAAAGAAATATATGTCTCATCATTATGGTATTATGACTTATTGCTGTTTACAAAAGATCAAGAGCTTCCAGTTGACACACTGTCAAGTGTGTCTAACATAGACACTCAAGAAGACATTCAGGATGCCAGAAATGAAGAGAATAAAGAAGAGGAAGAAAGCGAAATGGAAGAATCAAGTACTTCCAGACAAAATGCACCAAAAAATGACGTAAGTTTTTATAAATGTTTATTAATTAGAATAAGTAATTATTACAATGAAATAGTTAAATCTTAAGCTTTTCCTTTTGCTATCATTAAATCTTGCCATTTTACCCTGCCTTCTAAATTAAAATAATTTTTGTAATTTTTTCTGTTTTGTTTTGCTTCGAATGTGACGGATGTGTTGATGTATCGCTGTAAGTCAAACAATTGTACTGAATTTGTTCGCCAATCAGCTTCTTGTATTGTGCCTGAATTTATATCTTTATCAAAAGTAGAAGAAGATGTATATGAATTACTCGATACATTTAAAAAATTGTGCAAAACACAAATTGCCATTAACACGTAACAAATATTTTCGGGTTTCATATTAATGGCTGTGTGAAGTATTCTAAATCTGGATGTTATTATTCCGAATGCATTCTCAACAACGTTTCGAGCACTTGATAATCTGTAGTTAAATATTCTTTTGCTCATATCTAGTTCTCTTTGTGCATAAGGCTTAAGAAAATTTTCACTTAAACTGAATGCTTCATCACCAAGAAATACAAAATTAAAGTTCTTAACAGTTTCGGTATTTTCAGGCAAATTTAACTGGTTACGTTTCAATTTTCGGTAAAAGTCAGTGTATTCTAACACTTTCTAACACTCCTCCGTCTGATAATCTTCCATATTTTCCGATGTCAACATATAAAAACTCATAATTAGGGCCTACCAACGCCATCAAAACAATACTATAAAAATTCTTGTAATTGTAATACATTGCTCCGGAATGCTTTGGCGGTACAATGCGTATATGCTTTCCATCCATTGACCCTCCACAGTTAATAAATTGCCATTTGTTTTGAAAATTACATGCAATTTTATTCCAGTCTTCTTTAGTCGTCGGAAACTGTAAAAAAATTAATAATTGAAAAAAATTGAACATAAATTATAACAAATATTTTCTGCATTTTCTGTTTCAGATTGGAACGGTTGTTAAACCCGCAGTAAAATCGAAGAAAAGAAAAATTGCCGATTCTCATACTGAATTCCTTGAAATGTGTACCGCCACTTTAAAGGCCAATAATCAGCCGATAAATGAATTCGACGCAATTGGCATAAACGTTTCCAAAAAGTTAGCAAAGATGGAACAGGCTGTGTACGCCGAGTATTTAATTAATAATATTCTTCAAAGAGGCTTATTAAATAAATTTACGGATGAAACAAAAATTGTATAGAAATTGCACAGAACTTGCACAGCAATTGCATCATCTACGTTTACTACAGCATCTCAAATACTTCAGCCTGAAGAGACAAATATCGTGCCCATGAATATTAAAAATGAAATATTAAATGAAAATTCAGATTTTTGTTTTTAGGTCGAGTTTTTTTTCAAATGTAATTATTAAAATATTTTAAAATTAATTTTTGTTGTATTCTTATAATATACGCAAATATATAAAAATAATATATATACAGGGTGTCCGAAATAAAGTGACTCAGACGGAAAGTACAGGTAGATAGGAGTAAACCGAGAAGAAAAGTCAAATACTATTTTTCGAAATTCGCAATAGTTATTAAGTTATTAACATATACGTCTGAGCCAATAAACGCGCTGAAAGCGTTAGGCCGGACTCGGGAGATAGAGCGAGAGGCGGAGTCAAGAAGAGAGGGGCGAAGGGGGAATCGCGAGTATAGTAGGATATATTATGTATTTGTGCTTTCCGTACATTACCGACGAGGAAACAATAATTTTCCAGCGCGGTGTTTTTAATAGCAAGGAAATGATACGTTATCATTTCCACACCACCTAGTGGTAGATAGCTCGGTGCGTTTTTTTTATAGTGGTTTCCCCGGTAGGCCTAATCCACTCTCATTATTTAATTCGAGTAATTTAATTGAATTGTTCCAAATGTTCAAATAATTATTCGCCCGATTGTCAACACTTTCCTTTTCCTGCATCGCCTGTACACGGACGCTCTTCTTCGCGCGAAAGCCTAATCGCGCAGGAAAGAGCGTACGTGTAAAGCCCGCTATTGTAAGGAAATATAGTTACTTATTTGAAATAAAGACAAAATTTTATTTTAAATTTATTATTTATTATTTATTATTTAGAACATTTTCATAAAGAAATAAATAAAATATTAAACAATCTTAGTTCAACTAATTATTAGTGAGAGATCACTATGTATGGCACACATAAATAAACATAACTTATCCATTTATCATTAGTACTGTTATCAGTAAAAAATAAACTCTTCTTTGAAATAAAACAAGTAATATTATATAAAATTATTATATAAAATTGAAAACAAAACAGAATATTAAAAAAACATATTTAACCTTTAGTTAAAAGATTCTTATTAATTAATTAATAATTATAATTAAACAGTCTTATGTTGTAAGTAAAAAATAACAAGTTTTGGTCATTTTCGCCTAACAAATTACTTCTGCGATCGACATAAATCTGACCAGCAGTATTAAACAGTTGCTCGCTAGCGACGCTGGTCGGCGGAGCAGAAAGATATTTCAAAATTACTTTTCGGAGACAAGGATATGGACTGGAGTTCCAATATGTGTATATGTCGGCGTTTCTACATAACCTCGGTTCTGCCAAATAGCGATGTATACCTTGTTCCAGTACAGCAGATTCTTGTCCTTCAAAATCATCTACTGTATCGGTCCGATCAAGAGAATTATCATGGATATCCCATAATCCTTCTTCTTTTGCCTACTCAATATCTGACTGTTCTGATGAAGACACATGAATATTTTCCACTTCATTTACTTCGCTTTGCTGTATATTTAAAAAATTTAATATTTCTTTTATACCGATGTCTACTTCATCGGAAGTAAGATATTTGGATTTAAATCTCGGATCGAGTAAAGTTGATGCAATCAATGAAGGATGACCTTTTATATATGCAAATCTTTTGTTTAAGCAGTCATGTAATTGCTTTTTCATATTTGCTACCTATTATATCGGGTGACGGTACGAGCTATTCAGTAAATAGTCAGGTTTGAAATCGCTCAGCGCTGAGCGCGAGATCTCGTGCTCTCGAGATTCTTGGTAATCTCGAGCGCGAGTGGACGGAGAGGTGTGAGTGAGAAAAAGAACGCCAGAAATCAATTGATTCCGTGGAAATCACATGTATTTCACTGAGGAAATTGGGTCACGGCCGAGAGCTGCCGCGATAACAATATTTACATCGGCGTCGTGGCCTTCTTGGTTGAGCGTCTCGTTGCACTGGTCAGATGTTGCCGTGGAAAGCCTCTGACTTGTGTCAGGCGGAAATCTTGACGCGTGTTCTCTGACGAGAGTCAGGCGGAGATCTTGCCGCGGATGACGGTGGTTCAGTTCTCGGACCGTTCGTTACGCACAAAAAAAATTAAACAAAAGGTGCGATCGTGGTGGTCGGAATCGGATTGCTCGCGCAAAACGAACTGCAAGCGACGTGAGAACTCGAACACGGAAACGGCTCAACGGATTGCGGTCGACCGAATGCGCGACGAGCGTCGAAACTGAGAAATCACGGAACGAGTCGACTTGACGGTCTGACGACTGATCGGATTCTAGTCTTCTTGTCGAAATAAGCGAGCAACAGAGCGGCTGTTTGTCTCCGGAATAGATTGAAAGCCCTTCAAACGCCTCGCGATCGGCGATCAATCCATATATGGACATACGGAACTGTTTCTTACGAATCTCGAAGGAAGACGAGCAAAATATTTGTCTGATTCCGGGACAAACATGTTATCCGCGGCTTGCTATCACGAATTTCGAGCAGCTAGTTCTATAGCCGAATTATAACACGAAAAATGAAATTGAATCTAGAAATTCATTAGCCTAGTATCAAACACTACCTCTTCGGTTTCATTGTCATATCGGTTTTGCAATTTACGATTCAATAGTGATATAAGAGGTATTATTATAGAAATGCATGCATTATCAGAGGACATATCCAATGTTGCCTCATAAAAGAATTTCAACACATTTGTGATATCATTTATAAGGTTCCAATCAGAGGAAGATAGTGTGTTTATCCCGCCCTGTTCCACACTATATAGATTGACTGCTCTTTTTTGTTCTGATAATCGCTGTAGCATAAGATATGTACTGTTCCATCTAACTTCAATGTCTTGTAGTAAGGAGTGTGTTGGCAGTCCACATTGCTTCTGACAGTTTTTCAATTTTCTGGATACCTGCTCGCTGTGCCGAAAATGACCAACTATTTTTCTGCAGTTTTTGATGACTTCTTCAATCCGCTGCTCAGTAAATAAGGCATCATTTATTACTAGTTGCAGCGTATGAGCTACACAACCTAAGGATTCATATTTCCCACGTATGGCACAAATCATGTTCGGTGCATTATCACGCATAATAAGAAACAATTTGTTGCTTATATTCCACTCATGAATCATTTCTGTCAGCTTTTCTCTTATGTATTCGCCTGTATGGTCATTTTTGAGTACAGCTGCTCCCAATATAACTTTTAGACGTTGTGATCCTACTATAAAATGTGCTGTAAAACCATGAAGGATAGAGAGAAGGAGGCCGATCGAAGCCTAGATTCTCCACCGAAAATCGTCCGTAAAATTGTGACCCAGAGTTGATTGACTATTTGAGCACCAGGTGGCATTGTTGTCGGAGAGAACCGCAACATAGTTTCCTCACTTGATGTAATTACACGTGGGCATACGTGATATCACGTGATATATGTACATGTTTGAAAGCGATTCAGAAAGTGAATTTATTTTTCGGTGATTTTAGTATTGAAACATGGGAAAAAAGTGTGCAATTACTGGTTGTGAGAGTGGTACGCGATCCGAAAAGAAAAGGAAGGACTTACACGGAATACGCCAGGCATCTATTTTTAGTGTTCCTAAGGTATTAAAATTTTTAAAGATTATCTAATTAAACGTGCCATTTCACATTAAATAATTAATAAATCTTGTTAATATAGAAAATGTAGATGAATTGTTTAGATATATCAAATTTTTAATGTCAGTATGTAAAGCAATTAGATAAATGGAATAAAGCTATTGGACAAGTCAAAAAACTAAAGGTAACCGATTTTGTGTGTGAATTGCATTTTGCTTTCGAAGACATCATAAGGCAGGATGAAATTAAACTAGTTGATGGCTCCATTTATGTAAGTGAAAGATCCAAATATAAATTGAAACAAAATGCAATTCTAATGTCTTGGAATCAAGAAAACATAAGCCCTCAGGTAAGTTTATTTCATAACTATTATTTACATTACATACTATTATTTACATTATTATTTACATTACATACCATTTACACTTATAATTATTTTAAATCACCGTTGTGTTGATGAAATAATAAAAAAGTACTTCGTTGTGAAATATATGTATGCAACATATTTAGAGTAATCCCTGTTACGTCCCGCCGATTGTGAGAATAAGCAACAACCGTGTTGGCTCCTTTTATTTTAGTCACCCTGCCTTCACTGGGTTTACTTGGGACTAGTGGAGCTACGAGTAATTGATCCCGTTCATCAAAATAAAAAAGGAAATAAAATATGCATAATGACGGTAAAAATAGCAAAATAATAATAATAATAGCAATTATTATTTGACGATAGAAGGAAGTAAATTATTAGTAATCATGAAAGAAAAATGAAAATAAAAATAATGGTAAAAATGATAATTAATGATAATGGGAATAACGGTAAAACGAATGATAATATACAAATAGTAATAATAATATGTAATACGCTAGTTCAAAAATACTCTACTTGCTAGTCGTGATAGAAAAACACTCACAAACATGAAAAATCAGTGAATCAAACAAAAGGTCGATCGGACATCCGTTCGATCGCCGGTGCTATGTGAAACAATAGTGACGTGGAAGGATGTGAAAAGGAAACCGAAGTTACCTGCCCTCGGCCGTGGGTAAGCGGAGACTTGGAATAACGGAGACTTGAGATAATAACTCGACGTACTAAACTTGAAGAATATAGTATAATTGGTACTAAGTAGAACTGAATGAAATACAGTGGATGTGTTAATCGTTCAGGAGATTAATGACTACTGACTCGAGCCTCATTCTCTGGACCTTTGTCCATTGCTAAAAAGGTGGGGGTCCTCTTTGTTCCGCGATGATGAAAGGGGGTGTTTAGATTTTTGGTGTTTATCCCCCTGGTCCGGCGGAGCTCCCTTATCGAATTCTTTAGTCGATAAGATCCTCCGTCATGTCGCTCGGTGCCTCTTCCAGACTGACTCGATGCTCCACGCAAAATTTTAGTTAAAACTTTAGCGCACATATTTATCATACTAATTATAATATGTGATAACAAGTAATACGGCGATTAATACACCCTATAATATGAATTTAAAATAATAATAATAATAATCATGATAAACGATTACAACGGAGTATAAAAGAAAATAGCGCAACGCACAATTATAAAGGAATGCTATAAAATAAAATAATGAGGGAAGCCACACTAATCGGCCTCCACAGTTTACGGAAAGAAAAATAAAAAAATTAAAATAATTAAAAAAACGCCAGGGGACGTCACAGTCCCTAAATATTTTTTGTTGAAATTACAAAATTACGAAAGAGATAATCTTTGGTGGAAAATTTAAACACCAGAATGGAATTCACAATGCCACATACAGAAAATTAGGAGCAAATTAAAGAATTGAAATAACTTGAATCTTATAGAAATATAATTTGCACCTAAATGGAAATTTTTGTAAAACTAAATGCAAAGATCAAATATTTAATACTATTAATTTATGTTCATGAGTAATAATTGTATAATTGTATTAGCGTTTTATTCAACATTTCAATTTCGTATAGGAAGAAGCTTATATGCAACAATTACCATCTTGGGATCAAGACAATGTCCAACTTGAGTGAGATATTTATTTTTTTTCAATCAATTTCTTAATAAATTGTTATATAATATTCAAATGCTTCAGACAAATGTTGAATCCATGGGTCACGGTTTGATTGAGGATGGTAATAATGTATTGTTCTCCATTGAGAATGATGTAGACAACTTACGAGTATGTAAAATTGTAGATATTCATTTAAATTGTATTTTTTAACATCTATGTTTATACCACACGTATTTACTTTAGGAGCAATGTATTCTTATGCACAATGCAGAAGAAATCAATGAAGAAGTGAATGAGAATGTTGAGGTAATGTACATTTTTACTTATTTATGTTTTTTTACAATGATAACATTTAAATTTATAAGATTATATCAGAAATACACTACAGACTTCTAAAGACAGCTCAAATTTAGTTTATGCGACAAAAATATTTAATAAAGATACTTATAAGAATTTTAATAGAAATAAAGTGCACAATCATATTGCAAATTATTACTTTTCTTTGTATTTCTATTATTACAGTAGAACCCCGTTAATCCAAATTAATTGGGACCTCTTCGGATTATTAGAAACTTTGGATTAGCAGGGTTCTACTGTATATATTGACAAATTATATATATACATATATATAAAATAAATGTAATTTATGAACATTTAATTCTGTTTGTGATTTATAAAAATGTTCTCACTGCCTTTTAATCACCGGAAAAGATTATTTATGGAATATCCTGTACAACAGATAATGCAAAACAATTCACCCTCACAGCAAAGTATGCTGAATGATCTGTATAAAGAGACTACTATGAATATTGATTTCACCATTGACACTCTGAAACAATATTTAGAGACTATGCCTTTGCGTAAAACGTGGAGCTGGATGGAACATGCTTCCAGTAACGGCTTATTGCAATCTCATTCCGTAACACTCCAGCTGAGATTATATATAGAAATTCATCATGATCTTTCTGTAATAGTAAGAAGTAATTTATTTACCAGGAAAAAAGTTTAATGTGATTAAAACCATCTTAATTGTAATTCTAATACTTAAAAAAAGAATTTTATCACCAGGTAATAATTTCTTTATCGTTCATTACAGTTATGTACAAGTGATCAAAAAGTTAAAAACAATTTGGAAAAAACTGTTATTTCTATGTGTTACGTCCAGAGCTCCGTGAGCTCAAGGAAGGGCGCAACCAGACGCCTCTCGAGGTACGTAGGCACACAACCACAGTACCTCGTGTGTTCGATCCGACCGATTTTGTTTCAATTTTCGGGTCAACGACCAAAGTCGATTTTACCCTATTATTTGAAACGGTCCCTCGATTTTCGGGTCAACGACCAAAGTCGATTTTACCCTATTATTCGAAACGGACACTCGATTTTTGGGTCAACGACCTAAGTCGATCTACCCTAATAGTTCGAAACGGTCAACTCGATGGTCCTTTTTTGGTAAGGGAAATGAATCCCTATTATACAAGGATAGGACCCGTACGCTCTGTCAAGGACAAGGGTGAAACGAGGGTAATTAACTGAATGAAATTTTTGTTAGCTTTTACTAATTAAACAAAAACAATATATTTGTCGAAATAACATCAGAAATACATATGTTTTACAATTACAAATGATTATAATCTTAAAAAAAATGAGTTGCGGGTTGAACATAATTATAGTTCTGAAAAATGAATTTCGGATTTGAACATACCTACGACTCTTACGATTACCAATAAAAAATTACAATTTAAATTGAAATGATAGAACAGAAACATTTTCCGGCGCGGGGAGGGGTGCAGTTTGGTCGCACGATAGCAAATCTGCCGATGAGAAATAACCCGAATCTGCCGAGAAATCAGTTGGTCCGCGAATATTATCGACCACTTAAACGGAAATAAATCGGAATAGACAATTGCTCTACTGGAATCGCGAAACGATTAGAGAGTAATTAAATGAAATAATTAAAAAAGGCTTACTTTTATTCCGTTCCGACCTTTCGAATGGAATGTTTCTTCAGTAGGATGAAAGGGGCCAGTCGAACCAGAGTCTTCGGGTGGAATCTGACACTGACTCTATCTTAATACTTGGTGTCCCGATCACGGGAGCAGAACGTTACGTTATGCAAACTGCAGAGTGTCCGAAGATAAAAGAGGACTCTCTGGCCAAATTGTTCCCTTTATATAGGGCTAAAGAGTGTAGGTGGGGTCACTCTTCCCAGAAAAGAAGAACAACGGAAAAAGGCAATAAAATTGTTTCTAATGAAGCGTCCATTGCTTCTGTATTACTATGATATCTGATGGATTTACGTTATCGTTTCCAAGGATTAGAGTCCGGCACTTGACTTGTGAAGACCCTTCACTTGACCATCCATATGTTACGTCCAGAGATTGCACAGTTCCTTGCTTCCAAGGAATTTAGCGATATTTTTTAATTGTCGGTCAATGAGGCTACGCGTCGAGCCGGTCACGTGCGATCAATAGGGCCCCAGTGAGGGATTAGAAGAAACGGTGACACAGCTGTGTCGGATTCGAGGAAATACCTTCACAAGAACCGCGGGTTGTGACGCACGTGTCCGGGCAGGCGCGATATTAGATCCGGATATTGAACCCTTTGGTCTTACTGATCAATTTATAAAAAAAAAACAAGCAACAAATTCGGTCGCGCGTGACTGTAGGCTCGCGGTGTATCACTCTTTCTGGAAGAGAAAATGATACAGCTGTGTCGGATCATTCCCCGGGTAGATACCTCACAGGAACCGCGAGTCCGGCCACACACGTACCGGTACTTCTGGCTTAAAAAGAAATCATCTGTGGACGGTTTATCGCCTCATAGACCAACCGATTATATTTGCAATTAAATTAACTAACGGCCCTCGAAAGGTGGTTTCCTGAAAACGCAGTTCCCGGAAAAGTTACCTCTTTTCCACGTCATCCCTATCGTATAAAAGGTGATGACCACTCCGGAGGGCAGCTTTTTCATTCTGTCCGCGTTCGTAAACGCAGCTCATCCATTTTTTGTCCGTGACCACGAACGTACCTTGTCAGCCTTAACGAACATACCTTGTCAGCTTTAGTGAACGTACCTTGTCAGCCTTCGCGAACGACACAATTTTGTGAAGTCAAGTGCCGGGCCGTGAACACTAACTTTGGTGCGCGAGTTACATATCACCCAAGCAATCTCGACGTGCGTTTGACCGCTACACCATCCACCCGATGGCAGTACATTGGCACAAACGAATTTTTTTCAAGTTTCAGCATACAAGTGAGCGTTTTCCTTTAGCTGTCACTCTTTTTTTTCTTTACTCTTTGTCTTCTCTTCCTTTTGTTTGTTCATCGACAATTTTTATTCACATTTCTCCTTCAGCTCTCTTCTACCCCTTTTCTATACATTTCTCCTGGACTCATCCGGTATCGCCCTTTAAGTGTTTTCCGGCAAACGATCACGCAGTCCGTCTCCCTCTGCGGGACGATCCAGCAGCGACCAAGCGTCGTTTCCTGGGGGCCATCCAACGACGGAGCCACCGCGTAAAAAGATCGCGACCGAGATCGATCCGCGGCCCCCCTCAGCGTGTTCGACCAGTTCATCGGTCATAGTATTAGATTCTTTTCGGCCTCCTTCCCCTGCCCTTTCCGTTCAAACAGTATCTTCCACCTCGCATCGGGCATCCCCTGATTCTTCCGTTCAGATACTGGAACCCCTACCCCGAACACCTTCCCCGTTCTCTGTCTCTTCAAGCGTCTCTCTCTCTTCATCTCCGCCTCCTTCTTCTCTTACACCCCCTTCGTGTTATTTCTCTATGTCCGAATCCTCTTCGCGAGCATCCATTCAAGTGTCACCTCCTAGCTCTCCCCGTTACTCTCCGTCTATTTCTCCAGCTCCCTCCTCCCTACGCTATTCGCCTGTGCAACCTGGCGATTTGGAGAATTTTGCAAATTCTCCTTCTCCCCCTTTTCCGTCGCCCGTCAGGGATGACGACATAGTCGAAGAGTTCATCCAGCGTTCACTGGTGACTCTAGGAGAGCGATTCCTCCACATTTTCCCTCCAGTCACTCACCCTCTACCACCTAATACCATTGTGATAGACCCAGACTTCTTTCCTATTCCCTCTCTCAGGGCCGCTCTTCGGCACACCGACCCAAACGTCGGGATCCCTCTAATTGTCAGAGGATACCTATATCCCATCCTGTTCCCCGCCTCTCTCCTCAGCCGGTATTTTTTAAGTAATGATTAGTGTTGATATAGAAATAGATTTTAGAAATAGATTAGTCGCCGTAATTTTCATTTATATATTATTTTATTGGTTAAGTTGTTCTCCTTTAGTTTTTATGTTTTTTGAAATAGACTCAGTTTGGAAAATTGATCTAGGAAGTAAAGCGTTTAATTTCCGCTTATGTTTAGTTTTTGATTTATAATTAATTATAATTTCCGAGTAAACTACATTTCCAATTTACACATACCCTTTAAATTTTTTTCAACCAAATATGTTCTAGATATACTTTGTTTCTCTAGAATAAAATGTTTATTAGTTAACTAGTCACCGATGCATTATTCATTTTAATTCCTTCTATTCGTCTCCGCCTTCCCAGATCGTACGGGTCCTATCCCAGGTAAAAGGGATTCAGTTTCCCTGACCTAAAAAGGGACCAACGGACAAACCGTTCCAGAGCCTACGGTAAAATCGACCTCCGTGGTCGTTGACCTTTAAGCCGGAGCAAGTGGTCAGTCCGACTCATGTTTTGGGGCCTGACCGCCACAAGATACGAGAGGCGTCCTGTTGCGCCCTTCCTTCGAGCTCACAGAGCTCTGGACGTAACACATATTACAATCCATGTTTATATTTCCTTAATCTATTTCACAGCTGCCCCTGTATGGCAGGGTTCCTTATCGGTGGATTACTTTTATTGCCGTCAGCGAGTGACAATTCCCAAGTCCCGCTCCGTCTTTCCGAATCAGAAGCGGTCTTCGTTTAGTGATTAACTATTGATTCCGGGTGATTTTTCCCTCTTTTTCTCTTATCGAACGTTTCAGCCGAGCGCAGGTGGGGGTGTGTGAAATAATTTTGTGAACCTTATGGTTTACATATCGTTTCATGATATCTATTACAATAAGACCACCTGTTTCCCCCTACGCTCGTCCGGTCGTTTTCCCGCTAATGGGAATTAATTCTTATCTGTTTCTTCCCTCTATTTTATGTTTTCCCTATGGAAGCGAGGAACCGTGGAGTCTCCTGGACATAACATATGAAAGAATTTCACGAATTATTAGAATTAGCAGAACGAATTCAAATATGCGACAGAACAGGATTTAAAGGTGACAGGTATCCTGATATGATTATTACTGATAAATTATTCATTGGATTATTTCAACAGCCAAAAGGACTATTTAATTGTTCACGATATGATTGCTTTTTGGTCAGAGGTCTATTATAACTATGGAGCAGAAAGATACATTGGATTTTTTTATAAAAAACATTCATATCTCATCAAATTTCATGTTGTACAAATATGATATGAGTTTTCAACCCTTGTGCTTAATATTCCATCATCATATTTTAAATTTGTTCTCCATTTAAAAAATATATTTTTGAAAGCATATAGATTGTTTTCAGTCGTTATGAACATTGTTAAAGCTTCATTGATTCTACTCGGGCTAACTTTACACATCCAATTGTCGTCAGCGAAGACGAACATTGCAAATTTTAAGCCGACGTAAGGTAAAAATCCAAGAAAAATATATGCGCTCTAAATGTAAGCAAGATTTATTAAGAAGAAAAAACAAACGCATGAAAAGTAAGGTAAATGACAACTTACCATATTTTTGGAAAATATTCAATTACCTGAAAATGATTTTTGTTGAAAAAAACCGGGCGGGATTATGAAATATCAATCAATGCTGGGGAATTGCAATAAAGTTTTTATCACAATTAGATAATATATTGAATGAATTATTTCCAATTCAATAATTACTTTAAAAAGTCAAATGATGAATGCTACGTTTATATACTGAATTCAAATTCTTTTATATTTGCTTGTGAGATTTGTTCAACGCTGTGCATTATTATTGATTAACAATGTCAATTGACAAGAATTCAATTTATGTTGGGAAATTCGCGTTATATGTCGCGAGCGCGCGTGATTGTCCCGGCTCGCGGGGGTGATTAATTCGCGGATCGATGGCGACATCCGTCGGATCACCGGTCGAAGTATGTCGCCGCGGGGAGTATCATAATGTGCCCAAACGACGTCGCGGCCCGCGTGTCTCGCGGTGATTGGCTGACTGAGGAATTCGGCAACCGTGCTCCGATAATAGTACGTAGCGAGGGAGAACGATTCGAGGTCGTGAACAAGCCGCATCTCCGGTCGATTGAGTGCGGTCGATTGTCGTGACGAGTGGTCAAGTCAGCCGAATTAACTCGCGAGCTCGTGGCCGGTCCGTCCTTCCGCACGGAACAAGTCTCAGCAGGGATCAAGCGATACGACGCGCGGCGTCTTCGTGCGATTCCTGCTCGCCATCGTCCTGCGGTCTCCGTCGGAGCCCGTGCTCCTATCGTGGCCGGCGTATTCGGCGCGATCACGGCTGGATCGAGCGATTGCTGCCGTCTGAGCGATCACCATCCGACGGCTCACTCGTGTGAGCGGCTCAATTGTGCGTGCATAATTAAACCCATTGGCACCTATGACAAACTGTAAATAAAGTGCAGTGCGCGGAACACCTGGCTCCTCTTTCTCTTCCCCCACCTTGCGACTCCAATTTTCCTGGTGGAATCGGCCGCTTCACGCAAGTCGTGGCGGAGCATCCACCCGTTGGCGTATCTACCCGGTCGCGCCGTGTCGCGTCAACAAATAAGAACATACATATACATATTTCAGACAATTGAATGAACATAATATAATATGTTTGGCGTTTATTTTCGTATATTTTTACAATGACTGCATAACATCTGTAATATCAGAATATATACGAGATTATTCTCCTGTTTTTTTTTAAAATCATTTTTGCCTTTTTTCCATCTTTTTATTTTGGTTCTCTGTTTCTACTATTTGATTACTAAGAACAATCAAGTATGACGCATAACTCTGTCTTACAGATTAAAAAATTACAGCGTGATATAGCGGAAGCAATAAAAGATTGCGTCAAAATTAAAAAAGAAGCACTGGAAAGTGAGATCGTCACTTTACCAGAAGAACAACAAGATACCGTTAAAACATGTTTCAAAGCTGCGAAAGTTGTTAACGCTAAACAACGGCGTTATACCTTAGAATGGATATATGAGTGCCTTTTGATGCGAATCAAAAGTAAAAAGTGTTATGATCATTTACGCACAAGGAAAATCCTCCCACTTCCCTGTCCAGATACCCTTAACAAGTATCTTCACTCAATTGATAGTACAGCTTATGGGTTTCAACCAGCTATATTTCAGTGTCTCAAATTGAAAGCTTCAAGAATGGAATTGTCTGATAAAAGAGGTAAAATTTATTCTATAATCTGAAATTATCACTTGTTTTCACATTGTTGAAGTTCAAGTACAACTAAATCAGATAATTTCTTTCATAAAATCGTCTATTTTTCATTATGTCATCTCCTTACAAAACACTTTTCACCATTATTGACAAAATTGCGCAATCCTATTGTACTTTCACTCATTGTACAGTTGATTATAAATGTTTTTCACTATTTCATAGTATGCAGTAATAATGAATATGAACAAATTAAATTTGGATTTTTAGTTTTTATGATATATCTTCATATTGAAAAGATGCTAGACAACGTTATACAGAATTTGTACTTTTTAAATTGAAATATATTATTTACAGGTACCTTGTTGATTGATGAAATGAAATTGACCGAGGCAATTTCATTTAATCGAAGTACGATGACCATGAATGGATTCGTGTATTTGGGACAAGATACGTTAGGAAATGAGCAGAATGTCCGAGGAGATCATGCTCTTGTATTTATGTTTCAGCCCTTTCGGGGTGTATGGGTTCAAGCTTTAGGATGTTTTTTAAGCAGAAACTCTGTAACGAGTGTAATCTTACATAAATTGATTTTGGAGTGTATTCTTCTCCTTGGGAATTCAGGTTTCCATGTTGATGTTATCACCACTGATGGCGCAACGTGGAATCGAAAGATGTAGAAACTTTTTGGAATAACAGAAAATAATATCAGTTGCACACATCCGTATAATCCGGCAAAGAAATTACGTTTCATATCTGATTTTCCTCATCTCGTAAAATGTTTCCGAAATAGCATCATACAACATCCACAATTTTAGGTGAATAACACATTTAAACAACAATTATCATTATGTATTCTAAATAATTGTTAACACCTGATGGTATAGTGAAAATGTATCACTGGAAAATTCTTTTACAATTAGAAAACGTCTCTCAACTAAACTTAAAAATAGCTTACAAACTAACTCCGTCACATCTAAATCCAAAAGGCTACCAAAAAATGAACGTGCCACTTGCTTTTGAGGTATGCTAATATTTAATAACTTAAATGTGATCCTGGTGAGCACATTCGTATTTTTTGTTATGAAATTTAATTCCGAAAATTTTTAATATCAATATATTTCTTCATATCAATCATATAATACAGAGAACTTATGTCATTATTGCGTATCTGATCATCATTTACAATCAATCTCAAATCAATCAATCTTCATACAAGATGCAGAGGTTTTAACATTTCAATGTTTTTTACCGGTAGTTATTCTCAGAATCAGTGCGTGTTGCAATGGCAGTTTACGAAAATGATGAACAGTGTGCAGAATTGAAAGATTCTTCTCCAACACAAAAATTCATTGAAAAGGTGAACAATTTGATTTCTGCAATGATGTCACAGATTCCAACAAATGCTCTTCGTTTAGATGACACTAATGTGCATAAGAAGGTGACTATTATATTCCAATAGTTATATGCAGAAAATATTGACAATAAATTTTTAAAATTTGATGAATATTTAAAAAAACGAACAATATTTAATGTAAACATTTTAATTAGCTACCACGTGGATTCAACGAGTTTTCTGTCAACCATCCTATTTAGATGTTATGGAAGGTATTTAAAAAATATATGCGTGTTTTAAAACAAAAAATATAGCGTGTGCTTGCATTTTTACAACTTAATTAATGTAAATTAACGTTTTAAGTGTGTATTTGATATGGAGATGACCACTGATAATTTTCATTCGCACATTTATTTTACATTATGTCCGAAGAGCATAATAGATTTTTGAAATGTTTTAATATGTTTCAATTTCTTGAATGGCTTCCAGAATTTTAACATAAAATATTTGTGTTCTTGAGGTATATACATTTTTTTCATGTAATATGATCTGTAATGCAAAGCTGCAGCATGAAAACATTTTTTTTGATTTATCATTACTTTATCTTTTGAATAATTTTATTCTTTTGAATTTTTATCTAATTTTTAAGTTTAATCATTCAGTAATAATGAAACATGAAACCTTGGTGTGTGCTTTTCATGTATATTTTTGTCTTTTATAAGATACTCTTATCCTATTGTGTAAAAATAATATTGTGTGATATCCTTTGACTACTCCCGTTTTAGTGTCTAAAAGTGTAACATATTTTATCCTTGTCTTACGAATTTTATTGCATTATAGGTATTGTATATTTTTTACTTTTAACACCTTGCACGGAGTTCACTTTATAAACTACTTCACATTGTGGGACATTTGCCTGTCACAGGGAACCTGTGGGATATTTGCTTCTTGAATGAGTGACTAAAAACTTCCTGTACACTATGATAAATGTTTGATGCAAAAGGACATATAAATGCAAATTTTCAATATAAAGATATAAAATCATATAATACATCGTGCTGAAATTCTATCAAGCGACGCCAAGTACATAATCAAAACTAAGGTTCCAAACAATGAGAGTCACTGTATAATATTGAGTGTTACCAATTTCATTGCATAAACGTTGCGCGCTACCAAGTAGCTTATCTGGAATTCATGCCATTTGACAGGTCATATCAACTTATGATTAAAATATCTCAGGAATTAAAGCCGTAATCAAAAATCTAACGGCACTTGTATAATAAAATGTGAATGCGAGCTTTCGATCGCGACCAGTTCGAATAAGATTGGTGCAGTCAATCCTGAGATATTATAATCATACGTTAGAATCGTGACGTTCCGTTTTCCGTATTCTGGTTCAGACTCACGTACATATGTTCGCACATACACATGCAAAGCGATTTTGTCTCTCAAGCTGCTGTTCACACATGCATGATTTAATTTATTATGAATTAAAAATGATTTTAATAATACATGGGAAATGTTTTATTTTACGATAAAGATATAAATCGCAAATACTATAAAAAATGTGATACATAGGAAATGTTTTATTTCACGATAAAGACATAAATTGCAAGTAATTGTAAGCAACATCATCGACGACGACGACGATGACGTTGCACCACGTCGATGACGACGACAACAACGACGACGTTGCACCACATCGACGACGACGATGACGTGGTGCAACGTCATATTAGTTAGTGAAAAAGGGATTGACTGCACCAATACCACGAATTTCATTGCATAACGTCGAGCGCTACTACATTCGTTGCATAAAATTATAAAACTCGTAAAAATTATTTATGTGAAAATAAAGTTATATTGTTAAAGTTATAATAAAAAATATTGTAAATCACATAGAGAAATTTTGTTAGCAAAACAGAAAAAAGTATAAAATATATAAAAATAATTTACATTATATAAAAATCAAAAGATTATTCTTAATAAAACTTATTACAAATTGCATCGAAACGATGTACGTGTTAGCATGCAAAATAATTGATAATAACACACATAAAAAGAAATTATGTAATACTAATTATATGTTTAAAAGAATGTAAAACTAAAATATAGTCAAATTTTAAAAATTTTACATAAAAGAGTGAGATCCCTAAAAAACCTTTGTAAAAAAAGAAAAAATATATACGCCAAGTACATAAAAACTCCCAACTTGTCAAAACTCAAAACTAAATATGAAATCAATAATTAACTAGCCAAGTATCTAGAAGCAGTTTGAGTATTTTACCCAAACGTTTTCCATGCATACTCTCTTATCGCATGATGACATTGAAGTACTTGGCGTGCCCGGATCGCAGTGGTCATGTATTCTTGTAAATTTGTACAATATCTTGATTTGTATTGTATCTTGTATCTTGATAATTTTTAATAATGATTTACAAATGATTTTGTGTCTCTTATAGGTAGGACAGTACGTTTTAATGTGATTCGGGCACGCCAAGTACTTCAATGTCGCCATGCGATAAGAGAGTATGCATGGAAAACGTTTGGGTAAAATACTCAAACTGCTTCTAGATACTTGGCTAGTTAATTATTGATTTCATATTTAGTTTTGAGTTTTGACAAGTTGGGAGTTTTTATGTATTTAGCGCATATATTTTTTCTTTTTTTAAAAATGGTTTTTAGGGATATATTATACACAGTAAACGTACAAACAGTATGATATTTCAAAATATATAATGATAAAAATGTCAAACCATTTGTAACTCTACACAATACCAATATCTTTAGAAAAATCCAAAACATATTACTTATGATTTATTGTGTAAAATTACAAATTTACGGACATTTGTATCACTATGTCATTATAGAATATTACACTGTTTGCAAATTAACTGCGATATGTGTACGGTGTATGGTGAAATTTCATACTGTGTATGCTTCTGGAACTGCTTCTAGATACTGTGTATGAAATTTCACCATAGTTTAACATATTATTTGACATTTTTATCTTGAAAACTCACATATAATTTCGCATTAAACATTTTTTTATAGTGTATAAGTACATTGTTTTTACATTATTTTATCTTTATCGTAATCATATAGGCTATTGTGACGTTTGAAGAATATTTGAACAACTGGAAACTCAAATGAAATGCGCGAAACTGCCCATGCCCATATCGCAAAGTACACTAACAGGATTCAAAATTAGGGTAATTATGTACTTTAACGGACCCAGCCCCGATGACCTTGACCTTGACATATGTTGTCAAGGTCACCCTCCTGAGTGACCTTGAAGAAGTTTTAGCCGTCGCTCGTTGTTTGTTAAAAAGTTATAAACAAAGAAAATTTAATGATTTCGCACGAATTTTTAGCTGTCCACGTGAAGCAAGAACATGATACTGACATATATTACAAAGGTAACCTTCCCGAATAACCCGCACTAGGTTTTAATCGTCGATCGTTGTTTATGAAAAAGTTATTAACAAAAGAAATTTTGAAAATATAGTAGTTATTTTGAAAGAATATTGAATATTGAAAGATATAAACGACGAATATGTATATGAACGAAGAAAGGAAAGTCATTTAAAGCAGTGAATTATTAATATATAGAATAGTTTCTTTTAATATAAGTACAAAGTATTCTTCACTTTAACGAAAAGCACAAACAGTTAAATACAAAGTATTCTCTGCTTTAACTTAACCTAACTTAACCTAACCTGGTTAGATTATATTTTCCAAAACTGGAGCCCCGGACACATACGCTCGTTTTCAGCCCGCTTCGCGGGAGGGCGGAGGGGGGGGAGGGGCAAAGCCCTGGGGCCAGTGTAACAGATTTCACCGTGCAGATTTTAATCACCTGGTACACGCCACGGAGTCCGGCGGATTTAAAGCTAAAATTCCATCAAATATACTCTTTCGTAAACGTATATGGTACCATAAAATTATGCTTTATTCATTAAACATTTTTGTTAATAACTTTTTAACAAACAACGATCGACGACTAAAACCTAGTGCGGGTTATTCGGGAAGGTGACCTTTGTAATATGTGTCAAACTCAAGTCCTTGCTTCATGTGGACAGCTAAAAATTCGTGCGAAATCATTAAACTTTCTTTGTTTATAACTTTCTAACAATGAGCGACGGCTAAAACTTCTTCAAGGTCACTCAGGAGGGTGACCTTGACAACATATATCAAGGTCAAGGTCATCGGGGCTGGGTCCGTTAAAGTACATAATTACCCCAAAAACATACAAGTATATAATAAATAAAACATTCTTTTATATATTTTAAGCTTGTGTTCTTTTTTCACTTCTACATTTCCCTTAACCTTAATGCAAGTCTTTCGCAAATAAGATCTCTTTTTATCATACCGGTCTGTACACCATCTGCAGCAACTTGCTGCAGTAAACAATTATCTGCTTGATCAATGAATGGAAGAATATCTAAATCATCTCCTTGCAACATACAAATGTTATGCATGACACAGCAGGCAAGTATAAATTGTATAATTAAATTAGTCCTAGTCATAGGAAGGTGGTGTAACAGACATCGAAAACGATCTTTAAGTAAACCAAACGTTCGTTCAATGGAAACTCGCGCTAAAGAATGACAGTAATTAAAGTTTTTTTGTCGATCAGTCAAGTGACCATTGTCACGATATGGAACCATTACATTGTCATGAAGCTTGTATGCAGCATCACCAAGTAAATGACAATCGTCTACAAATTTTTCTGGATTGCCCAGTGCATCGTGGATGTCTGAGAGACGAAAGACACGCTGGTCATGCACAAAACCAGCATGTCCAATGTAGCAGTGGGTGAAACGAGTCTTGTGATCACAAATACCCTGTAAGATAAAGTACAAATTAAAGGGAAGAAGTTTTCTTTTACTTGATATACTAAGTGCATATTACAAACCTGTAGTTGAATTGCATGGTGACCTTTTCGATTGATGTAGGCCTCTGCATTAACACGAGGAGATGCGATATTGATGTGAGTGCCATCTATGGCTCCTATGACTTTTGGAAACGAACTAATTGCTTCAAATCCTGCCCAGATTTCTTGAACACGATTTCCTGTTGGCCATTTGATAAATGTTGGTGCCAAGTCAGCAAGGCACTTGGTGACTCGTCGTGTTGTCAATAAAGCTGTTGAAGTACTCACATCAAATTTTTCGCAAATTGATCTACAAAATATAAAAATATTATGAATGATACACGGCAACATTAATCACATCGGGTCTTATTATTATCTTATTATTGGGCATGATATACTAACCTATAGGAATCTGGAGTAGCCATTCTCCAAATTGCAATAAGAAACTGTTTCTCTGGAGAAATCATTTCCAGTCCTGGGTAGTTTCTTCTCAGTTTTGGACCAATTAGTGAGAGTACATACTCGAACGTTTCTCTGGATATTCTATAAAACATTTGAATAAACCTTAGTATAAACATAGAAACAACATTTCCAGAAATAAGCGTGCAACCCAAAATGATTTATTTTCATCATACTGTGACATGATATATCATATCGCAGTACGATAAAATACCATTTTGCACACTTATTTTTAGTAAATGTACATGAAATAAAAACTTAAGCAAAAGTGAATTCATTATTATTACCTAAAATGTAGTTTAAATTCTTTATCATTCCACCTACGAATAACCTGTTCGACATAATTATGTAGTCGAACTCTCCTTTGACGCGCTGTCTCAAATTACAAAGTGCATCTAAGTGCATCTCTTCTTCTTCTTCGCTATCAGATGATGACGATGATATCAACTCTTTTACAATAAATGCAACAAGATTTATACCTCTTCGATTCATGTTTGCACTTGTAACTTGCTATTATTTGAATTTCTGCCATTATGATATTTTTACCCTAGATTGCATTCGGGGAGTTCACTAGTGCTATTGCGCTATTGGCTCCCCGAACGGAGATTTTAGCGTTTGCATTTACAGCATTTATAGCGTCTCCTCGAATACAGCCATAGTTGTTTAAACAATGAAGGCTTCCAACATCTGACAGTAAACCACTCCTACAACTTCGTCGATCTTGACAGTGGTGAGAAACGTATAAAATTATTACCATATATTACAATAAACCATTGTTACTTTGTGTGTTGTTCTAATAAAATCTTTAAATTTACAGGTGCGCATACACACCATATAGAGCGCGTTTGGAGAGAGGTTCGCGGAAATATTCCAAGGTACGGAACCAGAGAAAATCACGTCCTTGGATATTTGTGCGAATATTTCTTCAAACGCGCCTATAGCCGCTTGGAACGCATAGAAATCTTCTTTGGGGTCATCGCAGAACTATATCCTCCAACATCCACTTCTGAGGACCAGCCAGGGACATCTGATGAACCAAGTACCAGCACTGCTTAGAGACACGTATTTGTGTACATTTTTTACATAGTATCGTCTTCTACATTGGTACATTAATGTTTCTTTATTTATATCGATCTCATTACCACATGTACTACACTTCATTGTAAATGCTAAAACACCTTACTGGATTAAACAATCCACTAACTTTGTGTGCATGTATATATATATATTTATTTCTATATTTTAATAAAGTTTATTTATATTAGTAGTGTAGTGGCTCGTATCTTGATATTGGTAATAATCACGTACCATTGGATAAATAATAAATTGATCAGCTATCAACAACCAGCTTGCTCGTTTGCCGTGATTATTACCTTTATTTATATTATTTATATATATCAATTTATGGGAAATGTTTACTTTAACCGGCTCCTCTTAAATTATATTTTACATACACATATACTCAATCAATGTGGAATTGTACAAATAATGTTACAGAGAACGCGTGAGCGGGGGAGGGGCGGAGCCCCTCCCCCTGCACCCCTACTCCAAAAGAAACTAACCTAACCCAACCTAATTCTACGGATAAAGGTGGACCTCGATTTGCGTAAAAAGTACGAAATTTCCACCCCATCCATAGAATTAGTTTGGGTTGGGTTAGGTTAGTTTTTTGGCGTGGGGGTGCAGGGGGAGGGGCAGAGCCCCTCCCCCGCTCACGCGCTCTCTATTAAATCATTTGTACAATTTCGCATGGGTTTTGACTGTCCTAGCAGAACAATCTATAATTTCAAATTTCGCGCTGTCGCGCTATCACGATGCATGCACGGCGCATGCTCACATCACAATATGTCGTCAATATGACAGATCTTCTAACCTGAACAATCTGCAACAGTAACGATAAATATCTCGCTTTGCAAGGCAGAGCGACGATTGTAACTTTCATATTCGGTTTCTACGCGTCAAAATACACAATATTAGTGAGTTTTAGCGAAATCGGAGGTGAGGACCCTAAACTAAATAATTACCCAATCAGCATAGACTTATAGAGATAGACTGACCCTCACCGTAGAAAGCAGCGCGACAACATCACGGTGCAGATATAGCCTTGTAGAGTAGACCCTTCTCTTTTAGTCGCTGGTGGGGAGAACGAACACGCCCCTTATCTTATCTATAAATATAGGAAAGTTCAGTTCTCGCTAACTAGTAGTTTATGTCACGTACACTATAGACTTTCAGTACTGGCAGTGAATTTTCGAACGCAGCCCATATATTTCATTTTAAATAAAGTCGAGTTTATATAATTGTATGCTTCTAAATAAATTTACCATCTTCTACATAGCAAAGTTCACAGTTGTAATCTCTAACCTAACATTTTAACGTTTTATTACTCCTTCCATAGTAAGTAAAGAACGATAATTTTCAAATATTCTTGTGTGTATAAAAACATCGAATAAATGTATTTACTTGCAAATATGGTGGAAGCGACATAGACAATATTTATATTGGATCAATTTCGTTTTATATAGCATAATATATACTACGAATATTTACCGATGAAGTCACGTTTTCCTCCATACCAGCTTCTTTCTTGCAGATACAGCATGATCTTACCATTATTAATATAATCTCATAAATTGCGTCTCACTTTTTGTATGTACGTTCAGTAATTCGGTATACACTGTTCTTCTCTCTAACTGCGAGCCTGCGAGTTAGCGAGAACTGAACTTTCCCTTATCTATAGATAAGATAAGGGGCGTGTTCGTTCTCCCTACCAGCGACTAAAAGAGAAGGACGGGTCTACTCCACAAAGCTATGTCTGCACCGTGATTTTGCCGCGCTGCTTTCTACGGTGAGGGCCGGTCTATATCTATAAGTCTATACCTACTCAGTTACCACATAGTTACCGCGTAACCCCCACTCCGCGTCACGTGACACGTTTTAGTTCGTCAGATCCGGATACAGGCGGAGATGGCACTAGTGTCCATTGGTCGCCACTTTTGAGGTGGGAGCTTGCACTCCCTGTGGCATATTGTCACGTCCGGGGAGGTGAGAACGTTGCTAACCTGGTTTCTGTGCTAACCTAGCCCTCGGTAATTAACATCAGATACTCTCTTTTGATTTAGGGTCAATCTGCATACACCGACTTTACCCGGGAATGGAGAGAGTTTGGATCAACTTACAATGATGACGAGGTTATCTTTCAGAATCGAACTATGAATGTATAATTGTTGATTAATAAAATATAGTCTATGACTCTATGATGCTAGAATTATTTATTACTATGTATTAAATCTAGGTAATAACGACAAAGGAAAATAATAAACATAAATGATACTAATCAAATAATTAAATAGTATAACTCAAGTAGTAACTAACCTTACGTTCGCTCTTCTAGTCCACGCTTAAAGCGGGTGCACGCTTTTGATTGCTTGAGTCAGTTCGTAAGTTTAACCAAAATTAGGGAGGTGTACATGAAATATTAACTATTAAATGATTATAACTTTATTCTTCAGTAGATGGTTCCAATTCTTCTGGAATTTCGTGTGTTACAGTGGTATTATTGGCATTGTCGATTAAGGTTACCCGAACAAATCTCTCTAATTGCATGAAGTATGAGTTTATTATTGGATCAGGTCGGAGATTCTGAATCAACTCTATTTCCTCAATAAATTCTATGTCAGATTCATCGCAAGTTAACTTGATAATTTGAGATTCCTCAGTAATAGGTTGAGGAAAAGATCCTGTTCCTGGATCCTCAGATTCAGCGGATGTATCGTCGCTTCCCGAAGGAGTATGTTGAGGAAAGTTACTGTTGGTAAGTGACGAAATTAAGGGCACCTCTTTGCCCTCAGTTGAGATTGAAGGGACCTGATTAATGTTTCGCTCTGAATGTTGTTCAGTTTTATTAAGATTTTCCAAAAACCTTGCAAATTGTTCTCGGCGTAATCTTTGGAGGTATTCAATTCTTTCTTTTTTTCGGCGTCCAGCCCTATGGAGCCTTTTCTTTACCATCTACATAAAAACAAAATTTCTAATGTACTTAGAGCACTTTTTGCTCCTTAAAGCGAGTAAACGCTTAAGTACCTACCCTTATTCCAAAATTGTTTTCCATAACCACGATAAGTTTTCTAGATATTTTCCCTCTTTGATTCTAAATATAATAGTAAAAGGATTACAAATAAATACTGTCAATAACTGGTTCAGAAGTTGTATATTTTAATATGTTCCTTGAATATTAATAATAATAGTAATCTAAGGTTATTAATCAAGAGTCGTAATATAAAAAAATAATCCTGGATCAATGTGTAGCTCGGAAATGGATTAATGAAATGGATTACAGCGAATATTGCTGTGATTGATTGGTGAAAACAAAATATAGGTAGTATAAGTATATAGGCGTACTAAAATATTTATTTCACACTTCAAAGTTCCAAATTTGGAACCTTATATTCTTCATTGTTGGATTAACGGTAAAATAAGTGGTATAAACTAATAAAATCGTATCGTAGACGGACAACTTCAAGTAGTATAAGTAAGTTAATAAAAAGTTGTAATGCAAGCGGATTAAACGCTCAACAATATAAGGGTAAGTAGTACAAGTAAATAAGTAGTACGAATTAAATTAAAGTCATGCTACAAGCGAATTAAACGCTTGATATAATAACTTATAAGTAAAATAATAGTGATATGAGTCAATGACAAAGGTATATCACAGGCGGATAAACGCTGATTGGTATAGGTAGTAAAAAGAATGAATAAGTAGTACAACTCAATGAAAGATTTATATCATAAGCGAAGTAAACGCTTAGTAGTATAATTATAGGTAATACTAATATTCTAAGGATAATTAAAAATTGTATCAAAAGCGGAATGGACGCTTAATAAGATAACTGTAAGTAGTAATGGATCAACAAATAAAATAATAAGGAGTGAAATAATAAGGAATTATGCTGATAATACGAGCAAATTGATGCTAGTAGTATTAGTCATAAATGGTATCGCCTAATAGTAATATAGCTGGAAATAGTATAACTAAAATGAAACTAAAAGAAGTCGAACTATCAGCGGATAAACGCCAAGTAAAATAAGGAAAGGTAGTATAAATCTTTTAAAGAATATTTTAAGGATCATATAAATGAATAATTAATTAAGGTAAAGAGGATACAAAAGTTACAAAATAAATGATGAATTAATAAGTAAACTGTCACTGAATGTAGATATAATATAATTGTGTTACAGAGAGATTGAATACAAATGTCGTATGAATATAAAATAAAGTCGTATGAGTTGGCAAACAACAATTAAGAATAGTGGGTATACAATAAGAATTCAAACTTGGTACAAATCTACTCACAAGTGTTCGCAGGAATCTGGACCCTCAGGCCAGGAAGCACTTAACAAGCAGCAGCGAGAAATAATTGTTAAACAAAACTCCACTGATTCTAAATTAGGTTGATGCCTTAATAGCGACTCAACGCTATAATGCAAATCAAGTAATAGCAAATTATAAATGACTGACAAGTACTGAGTTAGGTAGACGCTTTATTAGCGACGTATTGCTATAAAGCGAAGTGACGAAGTTGAAAGTTAATGATCAAGTCAAGAGTCTTCCAAAAAGTGACAAGTTGCAAAAAGTAACTGAGTTAGGTTGACGCTTTATATGCGACGTAACGCTATAAAGCGAAGTGACTTCAAGAAGCAAATAATAAGTGACGCTCTCTTGCTGCTGCACCAAGTCTTATACTAAAATTTTAGGGCTGAATCCCTGTCGCTCGAGAAGGGGTTACAAAAAGTGGGGACCTTATAATTAAATGCAAAGTTACAATAGTAGGGAGGCTACACCTTGATCGCTAATTGGTTCCCCGCTCTTAAAATTATTAATGGTGGGATCGAGACCTTGAAAAGTCTGGTGGGGACGATGAGCTCAGTGCTTTGGTTAGATAAAATTATTTTTCTCCCAATGTTCAACATAAAATTCTCAGTACGAATTTATCGCATGAGCTGTTGGGACTTATGGTCAACAGAAATTTCTTCGTAAATAATCAGAACATCTGGTATGACTTTCAGTCAACTAAAATTTAACGATTAAATTTATCGAAGAGACTGTTATGTCTTTTGATTAAGACAGTGGACACCGATTATTACTTTAATCTGGCGTCAGTATATTGCCGCCTTAAGAATTAATATTTCGTGGTTCGCGTCCCGTTAATTATTTTTTATTATTTTTTTTCTTTTATTTTAATATTAAAAGTCTTTAATGAACCAATAAAAATAATGTATCTAGTTTAAAACATGAATATTGCATGATTACTATTAAAAATATGAAGAAATATAAAGTATTAGTAACAGGAGCACATAGCAAGTAAGGAAGTAAAGCCTTGAGTTTAATATATCCTGGTTTGCGCCCCGTTAATTAAATTTTTTTTTTATTTTAATATTAAAAATCTTTAATAAACCTATAAAGATAATTTTTCTAATTTAAAATGCGAATATTGCATGATTAATATTAAGATATGAAAAAAATATAATGGTAACCTTACATGGTAGTAGTACGAATAAACCAATAATGATACTAAATTATAAGTGATATTTTCTGTTAATGAAATAGTCTTCAATTAACACCTTGTCCACTGTATTATTCAATCCTAACAAATGAAATATTAAAATTATTAATTTAACCTAAATTTCTACTACCTTATGCATTAATTATTTATAAGGTCCCTTGTACCTCTGGATAATAATTTAATGCATTCAGTTAATTAATATTAGAGTAACCTTGTGTATTATACTTTAACGCACTACTGTAACGTTTCTTATTAATAATAATTATTCATATACCTTAACCTATTGATTAGCTGTTATATTAATGCTAGTCATTATATCTTCCATTAAATAAAATAATGATTTAATAATTCAATACAAGTAATATTAAAATAATTAATAGTATTGCAATTTAATGCATTATAATTGTTTCTTACTTCACAAATTAGCAACTTAATGTTACAAAGCGTATGAAGTCCCTTAACCGCTTTAAAGTGTTTGAAACATTACAAAGCGTACGAAATGTTGTAAACGCTATGTGGTCCATATAAAATAACTAAATGCCTAAGTTTACAATGTAACGTATTATTATAATGTTCTTTATTCTACGATTAATAATCATTCATATATTTTAACTGATTAACTAAATGTTATATGAATATTAATTATGGTATATTTAAATAATTACTCTTATTAAATGAATAATGAACCATAATGCCACAGCGAGCTAATAACTAATAATGTAATAATCAAATGCTTATATTAAATGATCTATATGTTTTTTTCGCAATTGGTTTTTCGTTATTCATAGTTAATTATTAATTAATTACTTGATTTTAACTTAATTTGTTTAAATCCATATAACTTCTAAACTACTGATAATTTATTAAAATCTTCTACACCAAACGTATTAAAAAATAATGTATATTTGTTTAACGAATAGTGACTTTTCAATTTTTGCAATATCTCGTAAAGTAATAATGTTAAAACGACAATTGTTCCACAGGTACCATCAGACTGGCGAAAAATGGTGCTCAACGACAGTTGTTGGTCATTTCTAAATTAATGAGTTTTTCATAAATTTGATGGTACCGTTGAGTTCCTCTTATTACCCACAATATCGATATATAATTATAAAAAATTATTTCCCAACGGATAAAATTTTCATTGCTTAATTAACAAATAAAAATTTTGACAATTTAAAAATTTCAAATTCCTATGGTCCCTTAATATCGTCCATAGATTATTATTTTATGTTTCTTATTTATCTAACTTTATTCCTTCAATTATTATAAACAATAATCTATGGTTTTTTCATAACAAATGCACTCAAATATTCTATGCATTTTTGTTATACTCGCAGATGACTATATAATCGTATAATTAAATATATCATAAGTGTGATTGTTATTATAAAATTTATTTGCTTATAACAAAATTTTATTATATTCAAAAAATTTAATTTGCTCCTATATTTAATTGATCTCCTTAATGTAACAGTGTACATAAAATATATTGTTATAAGGACGCCCTAAATTATTTATATGTATATATATATTTATATGTATAGTATGTCTAATAGCTAACGTTATGAAATATCCAAAAATTACTACAATTACAGTATTAAAACGTATTATAATGGCTTTTTAGTGGATTTTCATTTTTATGCATGTTTTTATGGTTTTTTCATTCTTTCATATATATATATATATATATATATATGTATCTCTTCCCGTTCATAAAAGGCTACTACGTAACTTAGGTAATAACTATGATTCTAAATTTAGTATATTGTATTGGTTTTACTCGTTTATGTGTTTTTTGGATTTTTCCTTTTTCCTTCTTAACTATTGATTAGCAACATTAATAATGGTTAATAAAATAAAATAGTAATATGTTCGATATAATAGTTGGTACCTATCGAAGGTCGGTAATTGGTTAAGTAGTGAATATGCGTTTGCCGGTAACCTGTCTTATATGGTTATACATTGTCGGTAACAACTTATGATGTACTTTGGTTGACGATAAGTGTCAATGGTAAGTTATAATATTAACAATATGTTGGTAGTTTATACCGTAATTCTAGCGATTAATTCATAAATGTGTTGAATAAGCAAAAATAAAATTTTTAAGGTTATTGGACATCGCAGGATGTCACAACATCACTCGTTCGAATCTTCGTTTGCCTTTACTTTTTTTCTTCCTAAAGTAGGTAATGAAATGGGTTTTTAATAAAAACGTCAAATTTAAAGTTTTATTATTAGCATATTTTTACATTGTAATTGAAAAAATAATATATCTTTCGTTTAGATGAAACATTCTATTTTATAAACAGTAGTACAAATTGTTTTCTTTTTCATAACACAGCATTGTTATAATTGCAGTGTAAAAGTATGCGAATAATATAAGAATTACATGTGACATTACGTATTTATTAAAAATCCATTTCATTACATAGTTTACAAAAAAAGTTGATAACAACATTTTACTTGGACGACTCCCGGTAAAAAATTTTTTATATATCATCCTATAAACTGTACGTAATTATATAGAAACATAAAATTATGTATCAAATATGTCCATATATGTCCATACATACTTCCTTTCACTTGTATAATTTCTGATCACATATATGTGAAGTAGGTATGGACATATATGGACATATTTGATACATAATTTTGTTTCTATATAATTACATACAGTTTTATAGGATGATATATAAAACAATTTTTACTGGGTATTGAATATTTATTTGTATAAAATTTGGATTTATGTGATGTGTGCATGTATATTTATGTTATATAAAAATAACATATCTTTTAAAATAATATATCCTTGACATAAAATATTTATAAATATAAAATATTAAATATTTATAAAATTTTACAAATGACATGGGCCCCTCCAGCGCCCATTTCCCTGAGAACGCAACCAACATATTATTTAGTCTCTCCGATTACTTGTACGGCTGCTCGCTTGTGTGCTACGTTGCCGCATTTGTTAGCATCGGAAAATTGGCATCTCTGTTGCAGAGCTCGTACGATTCACGAGCTGCGATTGACGTGCGATCGCAACGCCATCTATTAGCATATCGAGGAACTAATTTAGTACTCCATTTTACTCTTGGCCACAATTTACAGAAAAATATATTCACGAAATAGTAGCCATCAAAACTCTCTTTATTTACACTTCTGAATTCACTTCTACAAGCATTATCGTATTCCTTCACTGTGTCCCCACTTCGCTAGACTGCGATTTTGTGCATACAAAGTCCATAACTTTTGTATTAGGCCAATTAATTTACGAGGTGCGTCAACAAGCCGATAAGAAAGAAAGCCGATAATTGCAAGTTTTTAACTTTTTTCCATTTCGAGTATAAAGTCTTGTAGCGCGAACTGTCTTATTATGTATACTTTCTTTGTGGAAAAGGATTTTTTATTCTGCACAATCAATAAAGAGCATTTTGTGTGCTACGGTTCCTCAAAATTTCACCGATTCCGCCGGTAATACAGACGACTACAGGATCTCCTTAACTCCTCCTACATGTGTATAAAGTTTCATCAAAATCAGAATTTTCCACTTCGCGATGTTCCCTTGTCAGTCGTATTCGGATTCGTCCGTTTGTTAAACCTGTCCGTCAATGTTTTAACTGTTTTAGGTTCGGACATATTAAGCAATCTTGCAAAAGTCAACCGAAGTGTATTGTTTGTGGTAAGGATTCTCATGGTGAGTGTTCGGCAGATCAATCGTATCGTAATTGTGGTGGGCATAAACCCACCTGGAAAGGATGTTTAGAAATGATTCGCAATAAACATATTAAAGTTATAATGGCTCATAAAACTTGCACGTTTTATGATGCGGAAAGACTTATTCAGGACGGGGAGTTACCCCGTTACGCAGTCATGACGGTACTGAGAATTCTGCTGAGTGGCCACCACTTCTTTCATGTGCCAATAGTGTGAAGAGGTCTTCATATACAAGTGTTGAGCAGGTAAAAACGATCCATGTGACAGCCAGAGCGGCAGTTCTGTTGATCAAAGGTCGAAGAAAGGTATTTTGAAGAGACCATCATTATCTACATCTACATCTAGATCGTTGGCACCATCTAGACCGCGACAATCGTATTATAGTCAATTCGACTCACGACAGGAAGATATTTCTAAAGACAAACAAGGCATCGCACTGCGGAATGCCGGCGCCAGAGATTTGGAGAGTCCTCTTGAGGATCTATCCACTCCCACCAGCCTAACGGATTCGGACGTAAGTAGCCAATACCTGAGCAGCGACTCTTCTCGCAAGCATAAGAAGGTTTGGAGGACAAATGACCTTGTAGATAGAGTTAAACGGACCCGTTGGGTAAGTTCAGAAGTTAATAGAGAGTTTTGGAAACAATCGAGAGGAATTTCTTTTGCTACCTTTACTAAATAGTTGTTATCTAGCAATATTCTAAAGCCAGATAGCCACATTGACAACAGTTTTCAACTGGTTCAGAAATTAAATGGTACATTGATGGACAATAATCACATTTTTATATCACTTGACGTTATTTCATTGTTTACCAATATTCCCTTGGATCTGGCTGTGGATAGTATTATAAGGAGATGGAATGATTTGGAAGATAATTGTAGTATCCCGAAGGAGGAATTTATTACAACATTAAATTTAGTCTTGAATTCAACTTTTTTTACTTTCAACAATAATATATATAAACAAAAATTTGGCACACCCATGGGCTCTCCTCTGTCACCTACTATAGCGGACCTTGTAATGCAAGACCTTGAGGGATGGGCGTTGGACATGCTTGAGATTACTCCTTTGTTTTACTACAGATATGTGGATGACATAGTAATGGCCATTCCATTAGATTGGTTGGATAAGATACTCACTATTTTTAATTCTTATCATCCTAGAATGCAATTCACTTTAGAGTTGGGGGGTGATAGAATTAACTTTTTGGACGTAACTTTGATTAAAAATGACAATTATATAGAATTTGTCTGGTATCATAAGCCTACATTTTCAGGACGGTATCTCAATTACATGTTGCAGCACCCGGTTTCTCAAAAGAAAGGTACTATTATTAATATGGTAGACAGAGCCTTCTTATTGTCACATCTGAAATTTCACGAAAAAAATATTAATTTTATAATAAGCACTTTATTGAATAATGACTATCTTCTTGATTTAATTTTTAACACTATTAACCATAGATTAAGATCTCTTTTGAACAATAGGACTATAAGGCAAAATAATACGGTGGCTGTTGATGATAGTATTGTTAAAAAGTCATGGTTCTCGATCCCATTTGTACAGAATATTTCAAACAAATTTATTAATATCACACGTGACTTAAATGTCAAATTGGCACACTTTAGTTTGAATAATTTACAAAGATTTGTGAAGCCTCTTAAGGACACCCTCCCGGTAAGTTTTCACAAAACTGTTGTATATAGGATTGCTTGTAAGGATTGTGATGCAACTTATGTGGGACAGACTTCTAGACTATTAAAAACTAGAATTTCTGAGCATAGAAATCACATCCGTAGGAACATTACATCACATTCTGTTATTACGGAACATAGACTCACTTTTGATCATAAGTTTGACTGGCAGAGTGTCACTATTCTCAACAATGAACAGTTTTTGTCTAAACGTTTGATTTCTGAAATGCTTCACATTAAATTACAAAATAATAGTATTAATTTGCAAACGGATACGGAGTTTTTGCATCATGGCTATTGTTCGGTTTTATCTAAATTATAATTTTAAATCTAAGTAGGTTTGTATTTAATTGCGTGACATTTTCACCTTATTATGTTTTCGAGACAAGTTGTTTGTCTTTGCGTTCTCGTCTCGAAGAGCGGATTTATTACAAGATGTGACTTTGTCCTGATAGTTACATATTTTTGACTTGCGGTATTTGTTAATTTTCATCTTCGACTTTGTATATGGCTAATTAAGTTGTTATTTCTTTGGTGTATTATTGGTGTATTGTGATTTGGCGTTCGTTTATATTGTGGTGACTGTAATTTAAGTAATGCTACCGGTTATTATTTGATGTATTGCGTTCTATAGTTTTGTTGATCGTTTACAGATTTGGATCACTTTATAATCACATTGAATTTGAAATTGTCACCACTGACTTTATGGAATTATTGTGTTACTGAAGATGGCCAGATATTGTGGCCAAAACGTATAATACAATATTGCTATCAAGAGACACGGTAGTGTCTCACGCCAAGTATATGCGCAGCGAGGCCGACCGTGTACTGTTACGCGAAGCGACGCTTTCGCAGATACTCAGATTATTAGATCTCAATAACCGCTGAACGGATCAAGTTCAGAGTAGGCTCAATGGACAGCTTGGGGTCGAATTATGTAATAAAGTGTTTTTATTTTTCTTCTACGTGCCCTACGAGCGGAGATATGGCGATGCAAAGTGTGAAATTGGCAAATTTCACTTAAGAAACGTCATCATCGTTATTATTATCGTTATCATCGTCGTTTGTACAGTTCGTTCTTTTGAACTAGATGGCAGCAGCTAATATCGGTTTTCTCGCGTGCGCCAGAGATGTGAGATAGCATGTACGACGCGGGCTGCGGTCCAGTTGATGATTTAGATGCTTCAAAGAAAAGGGATAGAAAATGTTTTGAAACACTTGAAGCTGCAACACCACGTCGACGACGACGATGATGTCGTTGCACCACGTCGACAACGAAGACGACGACGACGAAGACGTAGACGACGAAGACGAAGACGTTGCACCACGTCGATGACGATAGAGAGTGAGAGTGTGAGAGAGCGGGAGGGCAAGAGAGCGAGTGAATGAGAGAGCGAGAGGGCGAGAAAGCGAGTGCTATGCGCGTGCTATTTTATTTTTCAATATTAATAATGTTTTCGAATAATAATATTCATCTATTATTTATTATATAATAAATACCACAAATCCTATTCTAACAAAGGCGTAAAGGTGTTATATTTATTTCATCGTGTTTCATCAATATACAAATTTGACAGAATTGACAGCTGCCGTTTTCACGTTCCTAAGAAATAATAAATAAAATTGTCAATATAACCGCACTACAGCCACTATGACATTCTGACATTCGCAACACGACCTTCAAGTCACATGAAGTTCGAGCCAAGCGAAAGAACCAATCAGCATCGCGGAAAGGAGGCCTCAACTATTAGATAAAAAAGAACTTCACGAAGTTAACACGCCTCTTTTAGAATAGGAAACATGTAAGTTAATACTTTTAAAAACCTTGACTGACAGAACTAGGGCTTTTATCTCCTCATATATTATAAAAAAGAATAACACACTTTACACTACAAAATGTGTGAAATCACAATAAAATTACCTTTTTAAAAAAAGGTACAAAAAAAGCGCCAAGTATACGCGCCTGAAGTTCTTTCAAAAAAGGACTCTACAAAACTAATGATATGAACAAATTGCGCCAACTACAATGGGTATTTATGCAAACCAGAAAACCTATTACTTTATTATTACCCTTTGGCCGATATTCGTTGTTGATTCTGATTTAAGACCATCTTAAGTACAATTATAAGATATTTGAAACCAATCACACAGTCGTATTAGCATCTTAAGACATTACTTCAGATCGTCTGGAAATAAGAATGGACTATGAATACTAGCCTTTGATATTAAAAAATAAAGGACATAATAATATTAAGCAGATATTTTTATACGAATAAATATTTTAATACATAGAAATATATTTTTATTAATACAAATAAGTGTTCTTTTCAAAATACTTGGCGCTGCTAAACCGAATCATTATGTTAATTGCCTCATTCTCTTTCTTTCTCTCTTGTGAATGCGTGCATGTGTATGTATGTGTGTGACATTAGAATTAAGCATAGAATAAGTTTAACTACATTTGTAGACATATGTATTTCAGCGAGTTATGTAATTTAGAGTTTAAGGAAATTATTGTAATCTTTAGATTATTTCAATACTAAGACAATTTTTGATTCGGTTTAGCAGCGCCAAGTATTTTGAAAAGAACACTTATTTGTATTAATAAATATATTTCTATGTATTAAAATATTTATTCGTATAAAAATATCTGCTTAATATTATTATGTCCTTTATTTTTTAATATCAAAGGCTAGTATTCATAGTCCATTCTTATTTCCAGACGATCTGAAGTAATGTCTTAAGATGCTAATACGACTATGTGATTGGTTTCAAATATCTTATAATTGTACTTAAGATAGTCTTAAATCAGAATCAACAATGAATATCGGCCAAAGAGTAATAATAAAGTAATAGATTTTCTGGTTTGCATAAATACCCATTGTAGTTGGCGCAATTTGTTCATATCATTAGTTTTGTAGAGTCCTTTTTTGAAAGAACTTCAGGCGCGTATACATGGCGCTTTTTTTGTACCTTTTTTTGAAAAGGTATGGATAATTACGTCGTTTTGACTTTCTGCACGACATCAGCGGCCGCTCCTATTGCCAATTTCTTTAAACATTTATATTAGTAAGAGCGTTATTTGCTTAATTTACTAAGTAGCTCATTACTTTGATAGTTATACTGATGCATATTATTTTGTGGAACGCCTGTGGTCTTCGGGATAAAAAGGTGGAACTTGGAGCCCATTTACAACATGTCGATGTTGTGGTTATAATAGAATCTAAAGTATGGGACGTTGCTACCATATTTTTCAAAAGTTTTACATGCGTGGGTTTGAATAGCAATGGTACGAGTGTAGGCATAGTACTTCTAATTAGGAATCATATACAGTATTCTGTAATGAAAGCGTGGAGAATGCGATCCCCTAATATAGAAACTTTTGGAGTTACGTTTCGCAACCTTACTCGCAATTTTAATTTGGTGACGGTTTATAGGAAACCGTATGGATAGGAGCACAGATCGACAAGATCTGATGAGAAGATGTGTTACGTTTTGATGGTAACGGCTATCCGTCGGCTATTTTAGGCGACTATAATGCCTATAATACTGCTTAGAACTGCCACGACACGGATCGTACGGGCGAGAATTTGCATGACGTTATGTATGACAATGGATATCTGTGTATCAATTATGACATCTTATTCCGGCTGAATAATGTGCATCAGGCGCCGTCGAATATTAATTTTCGATGTTTACGCAAGCTCCAATCGCTGACTATATTGGTTATAAACAATTGACGAATACGTGGGGCTCGGACCACTTCTCCATTTTATTTGAGCTTCAAGCTACTGGCTCGATATATAACAAGGTTACCAACCGTTTGAGTACCAAGAATACGAACTGGTCTCGCTATCAAGCAGATACTCACTCTAAGATAGAAAGTAGTGGGGTAACCGATACAGCTCTACCGTTGATGGATCGTTACGACACATTTAAGCAAATCTTAATCCAAACTGTTAATACGGCGTCTGGCCGCAGAGAAGACTTTGTGGCGAGATCTCAGCACGGCAAAAAGGCTCAACGGCAGGTTCGATGGTGGGATGCAGAATGTACGCAAGCTGTGAAGAATCGCGCGAAGAAATTGGACCCTTACAAACGCGTCTTAACGATTCACGCGTACACGGAATACAAACGGAGCTTTGCGTTAGCTAAACGATTATTTTTAACTAAAAAAAGAGACAATTTCCGTACGTTCTGCAACAGTATTAACCGATACTCTAGTTTATCAAACATTTGGAACACAATGCGCTTATTTCGCAAAAGTAAGACTCCTGTTAACTGGAACGTTTGGCAGACGGCAGACAGAGACCAGGTCATAGGGGATATTACGATTTCCGGGGCCCCTCGATTTGACCGTTGATTCTTCATTTATCGGCCATTACAAAGCGAATTTGAAGAGTGACAAAAGTCGATTTTCCCCTTAGTTTCCGAGTAAAAACGTTATTTAAATAGTAAAGATCGCAAAAGTTTTTACTGTATATCTCCGAAAATATTGATTTGAGAAAAGTTTTAGGAAAAAATAAACCTACTGAAAAACCCTACAAAAAAGGTTATATGCATTTTTTTCATAAACCTATTATTTTGGCTGTTATGTAAAAAAATAATAATTTTTAATACATTTAATACAATTTACTACAATGTAAGATGTGCTCGTGCGTGGGTGTGTGCGCAAGGAAACATCCACACACACACCGCTCCGGGAAAAAGAGAGACCCCTCCCCCCGTCGGGGTCCGTGCCGTGTACCAGGTGATCAAAATCTGTACGGTGAAATCTGATACACTAGTTCCGGCGGGGGGAGGCACCCCGCCCCTCCCCTCGCCCTCCCGCGAAGCGGGCTGAAAAACGAACGTATGTGTCCGGGGCTCCAGTTTCGGAAAATATAACTTAACCAAAACCTATTTCTGACTTAAAGCTAAAATTCTATAAAATATACTCTTTCGTAAACGTATATGGTATCGTACAATTATGCTCATTAAACTTTTATGTTAATAACTTTTTAATAAATAATGTCTTTAATAAATAATGACCGCCACCTAAAACCTTCTAAGTGTCACTCAGGACATTGACTTTGACAACATATGTCAGGGTCAAGGTTTTGATTTGCATAGACAGCTGGAAATTCGTGCAAAATCATTAAACCTTGTTTTGTTAATTTCTTCGCTAGGAGGCGTTTCCGCAAGAACTCCTTCCATCCACACCTTCCTCATCTCTAACTCTATATATCCTAAAAATTTCATGACAATCGGAGGGGGGGCTATTCGGAAGTCTAATCTAGATTTTAAATAAAAAACAGGGTTGGGTTGGGGTAGGTTAGATTTTTCGGAAGTGGAGCCCCCCCGCAGGGGGAGCGGAACACACTGCATCCACGCATGTACTTTGCGAGAAGAAGCAATGTTTACTCTACATCTAATTTTGACTCTTATTAGAGTGAACTGTTAAATTAAGAGGACGGGGTCAAAGTAAACATTTTGCATAATTTCATATCTTGAAAACCAGAGCAGTTAGCCCCTTCATAGTTATACAATTTTTTATTCAGCGTTAAATATACTATTAGAAACCATCGTCAGATTGAAAGAAATGGTATAAGTTTATCCATCGATGGCAGATTTTCTAATCTTCATAAGTCATCTTTAACACTGAATATCTCATAAACGAAAACAACCCTATAACACCTATATACTTTTTATTCAGCGGTAAAAGTAATATAATCAAAAACCGTCGTCAAATTGAAGAGCCCCGGAAATCGTAATCTTGGCAGGTCATACGCCAGGAAATAGACAAGTTGGCACCTCCTAGTGTTTCTTTACTGAGTCGACCGCTCACTGGATCTGATGAGTATCCTATGCTGAACCAACCGTTTCAAATGGCAGAATTGGACAGAGCATTGCATATAATTAAGCGATCGGTCCCGGGCCTCGACGGCATTGATTACCGAATATTGAAAAAGCTCAGTGATGTTGGCCGCCGTGCTTTACTGGATTTTTTCAACCGGATCTGGGAGTGTGGATCTCTTCTGGACGAATTGGAAATGGTACCAGGTGTGTTTTATTGAAAAAGTGGGAAAGGAAAAAGTTCGACCTATTGCACTATCGTCATGCGTTGGGAAGTTAATGGAGCGACTAGTGAATGAACGATTGCTTTGGTGGGCTGAATACTGTGGAATCATCCATGACTCGCAATGCGGCTTTCGCAGAGGACGTTCTTGCTTGGATAACCTTACTCGATTAACGGCAGACATTAAGGGTAGCCTCTTAAAGGGAGAATATGTCTTGGCGGCATTCCTGAACATATCATCGGCATATGACAGTGTGGACCTTACCATATTATTGGATACATTGGAGAGATTACGGTGCCCCACGGGCATTCTCCGCTTTCTACGAGCCTGACTCCAGGAATGGTGGACGGAATTTTTGACACAGAATAGAGATAAGGTCCTACTTGTGGTGCGTCACGGGCATCCACAGGGGACAATATTGAGTCCGCTCCTGTATGCCATCTATACGTGTGCGTTAGCAAACGATTTGGATCCTGCAGTTATTATTCGAAAATTTGCGGACGATATCGTGGTATATCTCCGGAGACTTCATCGAGAGATAAACAGAGGAAGATTAGAAGCGGCTGTCACCCTTCTGGCTGCTCAGTTGGCGGCTATTGGAACCTCGCAAAACTCCACTGGTTGGATTTAATAAAGCGGGCTATATTGATCGCGATATGTTCATTTGGATCAACGGACACAGAGTGGAGAATTTTAATGGAGCTAAGTTTCTAGGTATATGGTTGGATAATCAGTTAAAATTCACAACACAAACTCAGTTAGTAAGAGGAAAAATGGACAGAGCCAACTCCATTTTACGTTATCATAACCCTTAACCTGTAAACGGGGGTCGTTTGTGTCCGGCCGAAATCGACTATCTTCGGTACCTTAAAAGCGGGGGAAGGGAGCCGCCTTGGATTATGTCGTGTAAAATTGTATCCAAACAATGTACACACTCCCCAAGTTTAGTACGCTCAGTCCACATACAGCCAGTACAGCAAGCAGTTCAAATTGCGTCTGGACGTAAACGACCCCCGTTTACAGTTTATGTATACCAAGTGTGTAGGTGAGTGAATTTTTCATCAACTCTTTTTACATTTTTTATAAAGATTTTGAATATATATATTATTAGAAAATAAGTTTCAAGACAAAATTTTTAGTGTAAGTACACTTTTTTAGCAGTAAAACATGGAGCAACGCTCAATTGAGAATGTCCAGAAAGCGTTGTGCTTTATGCTCTAAAAATTAAGATAAAAAAAATCAGTATTGTTGCGCAAAATGTCATAAGCCTGTATGTGAAGATCACCGACTGATATGCTGCAGCAACTGCTACATGTAATTTTGTAAAAAAATAGTCATGGGAGAGCGAAGCTAAGTTGAATAATTTTCTTTTCAAATAATTTTTTTAATGCTCATAGTGAAATTAAATATTTCTTATTATACACTACTCACAAAAATTAGAGGAACACCAAACTTTTCTTAAAAAATAGGCAAACTTCAAGCAGCTGTAACTTTGTTAAAAATGAACGAAATTTAAATTTAAAAAAAGGATTTTAAAGCTTGAAACTTCTACTTTCGAACGATTGACATGAGTTTAAATTTCTGTGACGTTTGGCAATTTTTGCATAGAAAAAACTGCGAACTGGACAAAATAAGAAATTTTCTTTTCACTTTGAAGATCTGTCATGTATAAAAAAAATCTGCGAAAATTCTCGACTTTTTATTGTAAAAGATTGAAGTTTTCCCTACAAAACGCTTTTTTAAAATTTTTCTACCAGTTTTTGTTACTGAGTTATCGCCGATTAAATAACAATTGGCATTGTTTACTTTGATTGCTCATAACTCCGGTAAAAATCATTGCACAACAATTTAAAAAACGGATTCTTAAAGCTGAGACTTTGCTCTATTGAACGGTATACTTGCCTACATTTATTCGAAAACATGTAACCATGCTGAAAATGGATGAATATAACGTAAAAATGAATGATTTTTCACTTTATCATTTGACTTTAAAAACAATTGTACAGAATGACAAAAAAATTTGTTCTTCACATTTTTTTTATACTTTTCAATACCATGAATTTGACAAAAATTTGCCGAATAGCTATAAGATTTTTTTCATGGTGGCCACTGTGGTTTATTGGGCAAAACTAAGAAATTGCTTAATTTCAGTAAGATAAAATGGAAAATAATGTTAATTAATGTTAAAAAATTGATTTCTAGCACACTATATTAATCTTTATTAAGTCAGCAATAACAAAGTACACACTTTTCTACCAAAAGTTGAAAAAATTTGTGAACCGCCGGCGTTAGTTTTATCCAAAGCGTACCACGCGGAGGTCGCACGGTCGGATTTACGCTTCGTTTTGTGTGGGTGTGTGTGTGCGTGCGTGTGTGTGCGTATGTATTATGTGGAGTGTATCAGTGATTAATGCAAGATGGAGTGATTAACGCTAAAAAGAATTTAATAACGAGTATTTCCGCCTCTATTCAAAATGACTGCTCGCAATCGATTTCGCATATTGATGGAACGACGTATTGCTCTTTGAGGGTGTTACGTCCAGAGCTCCGTGAGCTCGAGGAAGGGCGCAACCAGACGCCTCTCGAGGTACGTAGGCACACAGCCGCAGTATCTCGTGTCTCGAGCCGACCGATACCCTTCGAATTTTTGGATCAACGACCTAAGTCGATCTACCCTAATAGTTCGAAACGGTCAACTCGATGGTCCTTTTTTGGTAAGGGAAATGAATCCCTATTACACAAGGATAGGACCCGTACGATCTGTCAAGGACGAGGGTGAAACGAGGGTAATTAACTGAATGAAATTTTTGTTAGCTTTTACTAATTAAAAGAAAAACAATATATTTTGTCGAAATAGCATCAGAAGTACATACAGGGTGTAACAAAATTCGATGGCCAACATTAAATGGGTAACAGGTGATGCAATTCTAAGCACAAAATGTCTAGTGATTATGTGTCCGAAAATGCGTCGTTATGGAGATACAACGTCACAAAGTTTGACCCATTTAACCATGTCTAGTAATGTGCTAAGGAAATGCTGTGTACAGAGTATGCGATTTTTATTACTTCTTATAGCAATTTACAATAAATGCTCAAAATGCTTTCCCCCGGAGCGAATACACGCAGTGGCTTGGCGTTGGGACGATGCCCGAACGCGCTCGAAGACACCCGGATCGTTTCGGACGGCATCTGCTGCTTCCTGCACTCGCTGCCATAAACCGTTTCGAGTTTCCACCGATGTTGCGTACACAAGTTCTTTCATGTGACCCCAGAGGTAGAAGTCTACAGGATTCAGGTCTGGTGAACGGGCAGGCTACGGAATGGGTGTATCAGGTCCTCTACCAACCCAATGATATGGAAATCGGCGATCAAGCCATTGGCGTATGTCGACGCTGAAGTGCGGTGGTGCACCGTCGTGCATGAACCACGTACGTCTACGCACTGCCAAGGGAACATCATCGAGAGCATCCATCAACAGCTGGTCCAGCTGGTTCTGCAGAAAGTTCAGGTACCCTGCTCCTGTCAGCCGTGGAGGAAGCTCATAGGGCCCGAGAAGAAAGTACCCCATTATCTCAGCCCAGACGTTGATGGAGAACTGCCGTTGATTATGTGCCTCTCGCAGTGCATGCGGCTGTTCTTCTGCCCACTCGTGGAGGTTGTGGAGATTGACGATTCCATCTCGCGTGAAACACGCTTCGTCTGTCCACAGAATACTTGCCAGGAACGCTGAATCCATAGCGCATTTTCGCAACAGCCATCTGCAAAACACTAGTCTGTGTTCTGCATCTCCAGGTTGGAGCCCTTGGACCTTCTGCAGATGGTAGAGGTACAGCTGCTGTTCGTGCCAAACCCTCCACACAGCCTTGTGATCTTCCTGTACCTATTAGTACATGAATTACAGTACAGTAATTGGTGAAGTAAGAACTGCAGTACACTGAACTTAGTACAGTGCATGAACTGTACTAACTCAACTGTACTGTACTGTACGACCTGTTATGCACACAACACTCACCTGTAATCCGACCCTCCTGGTACTCGTACTGGGCTCTGCAGCGACTAAATCCAGCACCCGTTCCTCCATCTCCTCGGTTCGTGTGGTGCGCGGACGACCAGCATCACTTCTCAATGGACGAAAACATCCGCTCTCCCGAAGATGCCGATCAGCGTTTAGAAATGTCCGTCGATCGGTCAGCCGACGATTAGGAAACTTTTCATAGTATCTTCGCACTGCGGCCCGACCGTTTCCCCTGCATTCTCCCAACACAAGATGTATGTCGGCCATCTCAGCGTTGGTGTACGCCATTATTACGTCAGAACCGGACTGTGCGATGTGTGCAGAGCAGTGATGCCAGATCGCGTGCATTTGCAGCACGCGGCAGTAGCGGTGGGGATGGTTTCGCGGCGGTCGCCACTGTACGCAAACTTTGTGACGTTGTATCTCCATAACGACGCATTTCCGGACACATAATCACTAGACATTTTGTGTTTAGAATTGCATCACCTGTTACCCATTTAATGTTGGCCGTCGAATTTTGTTACACCCTGTATGTTTTACAATTACAAATGATCATAATCTAAAAACAAATGAGTTGCGGGTTTGAACATAATTATAATTTTGAAAAATGAATTTCGGATTTGAACATACCTACGACTCTTACGATTACCAATAAAGAATTACAATTTCACAAAATTTATGAAATCACAAATGAAATGATAGAAAAGAAACATACTCAAACAATCGTTATCATTTTTAAATTAATTATAATTTTGAATATTATTAAGAATTAAACATAATTCGATATTAATGTAATTAATTTAATAATTCTATATTATAACATAATAATTACGTGAAAAAGGAAACGGTGAGTTTCGACTTAACTAATTATACGCATATTTGCACGTAAATAATAATAATACTATTGACTATATGCTGTACATTTCACAATTAACTTCTGATAAAAATTCTTGAATATAAGACGCGGGGATCAGGACAGGGTGGACGCGGTTGTGTGTGATAAAGGGGATAAAGGTATCAGGGCCAGCGTAACTGAGCGCTTCCCTGAGAGCCGGTATATTGGTTAATCCAGGGCCGCAAATAACGGTGTGTGGAGGAAGGGGATGAGTGAAAGTGGGGAAAAGATCCAGGAAATAATCAAGAAGCAAGTTGAAGGCTCTCTGGGAAAATTCTCTGAGTGCTGAAATTGAGGGGATTGACATCCCTCCAAACTCAGGGTTTTCATGAACGGGGGATGGAAAGTGAAGGAATGTTCCTTGGTTGATTTCAGGAGCGGGGGTAGGGAGGACCGAATTCAGGAATTGTCCAAGCTGTTCAGAAGGGATGGGTGAGTACAACCGCGGGGATAACTCAGGTAGGGAAAAAGGGGAAACACTAGGGGAGGAAGGTGGATTAGCAGTCGTTGAGGTAGGAGATGGTATGATAATTCTAAGTGGTGATAAACGCTCGGTTCTATCGCTAAATGTACTAAGTTGCTCGGTTGTTTCTGGCGCGGGGAGGGGTGCAGCTTGGTCGCACGATACCAAATCTGCCGATGAGGAAAAACCCGAATCTGCCGAGGAATCAGTTGGTCCGCGAATATTATCGGCCACTTAAACGGAAATAAATCGGAATAGACAATTGCTCGACTGGAATTGCGAAACGATTAGAGGGTAATTAAATGAAATAATTAAAAAAGGCTTACTTTTATTCCGTTCCGACCTTTCGAATGGAATGTTTCTTCAGTAGGATGAAAGGGGCCAGTCGAACCAGAGAGTCTTCGGGTGGAATCTGACACTGACTCTATCTTAATACTTGGTGTCCCGATCACGGGAGCAGAACGTTACGTTATGCAAACTGCAGAGTGTCCGAAGATAAAAGAGGACTCTCTGGCCAAATTGTTCCCTTTATATAGGGCTAAAGAGTGTAGGTGGGGGTCACTCTTTTCCCAGAAAAGAAGAACAACGGAAAAAGGTAATAAAAATGGTTTCTAATGAAGCGTCCATTGCTACTGTATTACTATGATATCTGATGGATTTACGTTATCGTTTCGAAGGATTAGAGTCCGGCACTTGAGTTGTGAAGACCCTTCGCTTGACCATGCATATTACAATCCATGTTTATGTTTTTCTTAAGGGGGGAATCTGGTTAGAGCCCGAAAAATGCATAATTTTTAGGAATTTTTTAAATTAGGTAAAATAAAAGCAATTATTCCCACACTTTTAGAATATATTATTGTATATTTAAACTACAAAAATTAATTTTTTGGATTAAAACTATAGCCGTTAAGTCGAAGAAATAGGAAGATGCGTGTAACGCCTCGCCGCTGCAGTTGGTTCATTGTGTACATTCTGGAGAGCGTAAATCTTGTGTGAAACAAACGATTCAAAGTTTTTTATTAATTTTACATAATTACCTTCGAAGTGAATCTAAAAAACCGAGAAAAAAATAACGAAAATTGAGAAATTGACACGATTCTGGAAAAAATTTTCATTTTTCACGAAAACATTTCGTTTTTTAGTGCAAAAAACTAGTCTTTAATTTAATTTGTTTTTACTCTGTTTTGGGTTCACTTGATAAAGAAACAAATAACGAACAAAATGAGCTGAGATAGAACGCGATCGGTTAATTAAATTTTTCTCTATTGTGTACACAAATTTGGAAAATACGGTTTTGAGAAAATAGCATTTAAAGGTTTTGCAACTGAAAAGTATAATTTTTTGATAACTTACAGCAGTCGTGGGTTAATCAGCAATTCCTGCTCCATACAGGAGCCCTTCAACTTCCTCATAAAATTCATTTTGTACCATTTGACTGGCCTTACGAGCTGTTCGAGCCTTTTTTGTGGTACTTAGGCTTCGGCGCCGCTGCCTCGCAAGCCGCTCCTCGTCGTAGCGTTGACTGAAATTTTGTGTTTGTAGGCCGATCTGAATTTCCAACAAGTTCATTATCTTCAGGATGCTGTTGCATCCTTCATTGAAAACGGATGTAACGATAAATGAAGCAGTTTCTACAATTTTTACGCCCGCGTTAAGATGTTTAGGGGCAAGGCGCCAGATCGTAGAATTGAAACTTTCATTGGAATTCTAATTGTGTCCGCCTAAACATCTTGTGAGAAGATCATCTTTTGATAAGTCTTCATATATAGGAAGAATGTGCTTTACAATTTCCGGATTAAGTGGAGGAGGATGCTCATACTCTTGCGTTTTACCAGCCGCCTCAGCTTTGCGCCACTTGCACCAGCTTTCGTTACCGGGCGGGCAGTTTTTATGCTTTGGATTCTTGTCCGTGGAAGTTAAATGGTCGAGTGTTGCTTTTATTGCTCTTTTCATATCTTGTACAGAATTCACATTTCGCCTTATGGCTAATCCATAATACTTAGTTAATTTTGTTATACGTGCATCAGTTAATTTTCCTCTTCCGCCGAGCTTTTTTTCTTTTTTTATGTTACGCAGTCGCGTCCCCATCCGCTTCTCTACATGCCCGACACACTCGCTTTTTATTACTGGATAATCATCACCGTAGGGATTAACGTCCAAAATACCCTTGTAAGTTTTAGAATCGCCATCGCCGATATAATTTACATACTTCACACCAAATTTTTCTTCAGACCGTAAAATCATCTCTTTAATGGCGTCTACTTCCATCTTCCCGGCCGAGCCTGAATGATTCATGAAACATTCACCCTCATGCTGTTCATACCACTCAGCGTATTCGTCGGTGCCTTCTTTCTTTTTCCAAATAATACAAGCATGACAGTATGCACTTTTTACGATGAGGTCAATTATTTTACCAGTATAATAGCCGATGAGCGTAGTAACACCGTATAATGAGGTAAACCCACGTTTTTTCCAAGATCCGTCACCAGATATTTTAAACTCTTCTGCAGGTCTTCCATTTTCAATATTTTTTTCTTTTTCTTCTTTTACGGCTTTTTTACACACGCTATCAAAAACAGAACTGGCGGCAGTATGAATATGTCGCACGATAAATTCGTATGTACTTATGCTTATGCCTTGACCTATGTCCATTAAACCAGCAAAAATATTTATGCCTTTTCGGCCAAGACCCAGCAGTCTCATTACAAAAGCCATCCTTCTATTGATTTCAAACCCTGTATTAATGAACGGCCCAGAATTTATTTCTCTGTGACCACAAGAACACAAAAGAAGCAGTTTGAAACCGAAACCTCTGTTTCCCGATTCTTGAAATCGTATATCTTTCTTACACGTTTTACAAATAAGAAGGTCGGTAAGAGCCCCAAAACAGTAAAAAACTCCACAATTTTATAAAAATGCTGTGGGTTGTATACTATATCATCTTGAATCGCGGTGCTTACTTTTCTTGCTGAAGTGCTCGACTGTGGATATTCACTTTCTTCCTAAAATTGATTTCCATGAAAGTCTTTTTTGCGGCCGTGATACACGCGCGCTTTCACCGTGTTTTGATTTCGGATAGCTAGCCATGTTACAGTTTATAAACGTCTTTAATCATCGAAAACGAGAGAGCGACTGGCCTTCTACAACAACACAAAGCGTTTCTCCGAAATTTCATTTGTTTAAAAGATAAGAAAGCTGAGCGCGCCGAGCGCTCCAGTTGCATGCACGACTATCTGCTCGACGCGTAAATTTGTAACGTAAACAGGCTGTAACTCGATAAGTACTTTGAATTTCGCTCTAAAATTTTAACACGATATTCTCTGAATGTAATACTGTTAATTAAGATCATTTTTGAAAAATTGATTTTTTGGACCCGGTAAACCAGATTCCCTCCTTAATCTATTTCACAGCTGCCCCTGTATGGCAGGGTTCCTTATCGGTGGATTACTTTTATTGCCGTCAGCGAGTGACAATTCCCAAGTCCCGCTCCGCCTTTCCGAATCAGAAGCAGTCTTTGTTTAGTGATTAACTATTGATTCCGGGTGGTTCTTTTCCCTCTTTTTCTCTTATCGAACGTTTCAACCGAGCGCAGGTGGGGGGGGGGGTGTGAAATAATTTTGTGAGCCTTATGGTTTACGTATCGTTTCATGATATCTATTACAATAAGTCCACCTGTTCCCCTCCCCCTTAGCTAGTCCGGTCGTTTTCCCGCTAGTAGGGATTCTTATTTGTTTCTTCCCTTTATTTTATGTTTTCCCTATGGAAGCGAGGAACCGTGGAGTTTCCTGGACGTAACAAGGGATTCGCTGCCAGGTTCGGCAAAGAACTGTGACAAGCGAAGCCAAACCGACGATGTTGGGATAGTTTTTGCGTACTTGGCGCTCTAACATATCCCAAACATACTCGATTGGATTAAAATCTGGACTCATTGGCGGATGCAATAATGTATCAATTTGATGGTTTCTCAGAAACTGTTGGGTGTAACGAGCAGTGTGCGGTCGTGCGTTGTCATGCACTAGGCGAAACCGTTGACCAATTCGATTTCTAATTGGTAGAACATATGGCTCTAGTATTTCATGAACATATCGTCTAGAAGTTAATCCTGGTGGAGGGATAATTACAAGAGGTGTTCGTGAAAATCGAGATATTCCTGCCCATACCATTACAGAACCACCATGAAAAGCTCGAACCGGTCTGTTGCAGTTTTCAGAATAGCGTTCTCCTTGACGTCGCCAAACTCGGGCTCGTCTGTCATTGCCAAAAAGGCAAAATCTAGACTCATCCTTAAACAGTACAGAATTCCATTGCCTAGGTCGCCTACTGACTAAAGAATGAGCATAATGTAATCGTAGGCGACGATGACGATGGGTAAGATATGGAACTTGCACTGGTCGACGAGCATGCAATCCCTCTTCTCTCAAACGATTTCTTATCGTTGAAGCCGAGATCGGATGCTGTCGACCATAATTAATATCGCCGGCAATTCTACGTGCGCAAACAAAGCGATTCTGTGTAACTTGCCGGACGATCATTCGATCTTCCCGAGCGCTTGTTTCACGAGAACGGCCCTGACCCGGCCGTCTGTGGTATGAGCCAGTCTCTCGAAACCGGAAATAAATCCGATTAATGACGGACGGACTTACTCCAAACTGGTTGGCAACGTACCGTTGACTGTGATTCTCCTGTAAGAGAGTCACAATACGAGCACAATCTGTCTCAGATAAATGACGCATAGGCATCGTAAAGAACAACGAGCAGAAACCGGAAGTAGGAGAAAACAGAATAAATAAAAGAGAAGAAGAAATGTAAAAATAAGTAAAGGAATAAGTAAAAACCTTAACTAGTTATATATCAGACAGTAGCAAAAATCGCCAATAGAGTAACTCCGAACAGCTCAGTATACGTATGCGTATGTAAGCATAAGCACATGTGAGTACGAATGTGCGATCTTAAGTAATGTAGCTGAACTCTTTCACTTACGAGAAACGTCTTACGTCTTGTCGCCGCCTAGCGGCAAGACGTTCCACTAGTTGCGTGCAATCCGTGAGCGCTCACATACACGCACACACACGCATGCACACACACACCCACACAAAACGAAGCGTAAATCCGACCGTGCGACCTCCGCGTGGTACGCTTTGGATAAAACTAACGCCGGCGGTTCACAAATTTTTTCAACTTTTGGTAGAAAAGTGTGTACTTTGTTATTGCTGACTTAATAAAGATTAATATAGTGCGCTAGAAATCAATTTTTTAACATTAATTAACATTATTTTCCATTTTATCTTACTGAAATTTAGCAATTTCTTAGTTTTGCCCAATAAACCACAGTGGCCACCATGAAAAAAATCTTATAGCTATTCGGCAAATTTTTGTCAAATTCATGGTATTGAAAAGTATAAAAAAAATGTGAAGAACAAATTTTTTTGTCATTCTGTACAATTGTTTTTAAAGTCAAATGATAAAGTGAAAAATCATTCATTTTTACGTTATATTCATCCATTTTCAGCATGGTTACATGTTTTCGAAGAAATGTAGGCAAGTATACCGTTCAATAGAGCAAAGTCTCAGCTTTAAGAATCCGTTTTTTAAATTGTTGTGCAATGATTTTTACCGGAGTTATGAGCAATCAAAGTAAACAATGCCAATTGTTATTTAATCGGCGATAACTCAGTAACAAAAACTGGTAGAAAAATTTTAAAAAAGCGTTTTGTAGGGAAAACTTCAATCTTTTACAATAAAAAGTCGAGAATTTTCGCAGATTTTTTTTATACATGACAGATCTTCAAAGTGAAAAGAAAATTTCTTATTTTGTCCAGTTCGCAGTTTTTTCTATGCAAAAATTGCCAAACGTCACAGAAATTTAAACTCATGTCAATCGTTCGAAAGTAGAAGTTTCAAGCTTTAAAATCCTTTTTTTAAATTTAAATTTCGTTCATTTTTAACAAAGTTACAGCTGCTTGAAGTTTGCCTATTTTTTAAGAAAAGTTTGGTGTTCCTCTAATTTTTGTGAGTAGTGTACATTTACAATTTTATTTTCATGTAACTATAAAATTTTTATTACTTTTACATATCATTATTGAACATTTCATCATAGTAATGTCACTCTGTGCCCAACTTGGTCCCATTCTCCCCTAATTATGTTTTCTCATATCAACAATTTTTATACGTAAATATTCTTTACTCAAACTATTTTTGTGAATAACATGATATTAAAATAAAAAAAGTATTAATTTTCTTGTAAAATACTTTTATTTGCATGCTTAAAAAATCTTATGCTTTTTTCATGCTCAAAACTTAAGCTTTTTTTTATTGTGCCATATTGCAATATTTTTTTGTTGAAAGTATTATCCTTTCGATTTAATTGCCCGTTTTATTTTTTTTATTTCGATAATTTGTCCCCAAGTTATAAGTTTTTAAACAAAATAGGACGTATTCCGTGTTTTACTTTGTTTGCATAAACAAATTGTTTAAACAAACTATTTTTTACTTCGTTTTCCGATTGATTTACAAAATAAAAGAGTCAATATAACTATACGAATTTTTTCAGATTTTTTAAAACAGTTTAACCTATTTTTAAATGAGGTAGACGTAAATGACCCCCGGTTTACAGGTGCCGTAAAAACGTTTACAGGTTAAATGTTAATAGTGTTACAAGAAGAGCAGAAATGAACACCGCCCTGATGTTATACAAGAGTTTGGTACGTTCCGTGGCGGACTACAGCATTTTTATTAACTTTCCGAGAGGTCAGTAGTCTCAATTGAAATTGGAGAGAGGACAGTTTCAGGGGCTTCTCACAGCTTTGGGGTATCGACAATCTACCCCTACGAATGTGTTGTTGGCGGAAGCAAAAGTACCTTTCTCGAGAGATAGAGCAATTATGCTCGCAAAGAACTATTGCAGCAAAATAGTTAAATATGGACCCCGAACTACACACGAGGTAGAGGATTTTAATCACGTGGTTTGGAGGTGTAGGCGATACGATTCAGAGATGGAACGATTATATGAGGAATTGTGGAAGGTTAAGGTGTATGGTGCGAAGGATATAGGATCGCTTATTCATCGCAAAGATTGGTTTAAGTTGAGAATAATTTATAATTTTATTACTAAACTCAAGCGGATTATTTAGCATATCAACGGTTTATTTCATATTGCGTTCATTCCTCTAAGATGAGGAAAAGGCGCTTTTTGTTTCACCCGGAACTAATCCAAAAAAAATAACGAATATACACGTAGGTATATATTAAGAAATGTAATTATGTGTATTCTAATTTCTTTTAGGAAATGTCCATAAATTTATCGAGATTCCAAGGATCAAATTAAGAAGTATAAAAACATTATTATTTTATGCAGGAGATGGGAGAAGGGTAGTGAGAAGAGTTGGCAGGAGGAAGTAAAGAGAATATTAGGAGAGGAGGGGGAAGGGGAGGAATGGATGAGAGAGATAGAAAGGGAGCGAGGAGTGGGAAATGAAGGAAATATAGGAATGGAGGGGGAGAGGAAGAGAGAGAGGGGAGAGAGAGAGGGTAAGATTCTGCAGGGAAAAGTAATAGGGGAGAAATGAAATGAATGAAGAAACAAGCCAAGGAAACGGAAGTCCAAGCGAGCGATGTGTGTGTGTGGATAAAGGGAGGGCGAGTGTCGCAAGACACACGTCCTCGATAAGAGAACGGTTAGTTATTAGGAAAGAAATGTACAGGGTTGGGAAACGCTCCCTAGAAAAGCGCCTTTAAACCCCGAGGGGATAAATAAAGTACAATACATTATTTTAAGGGGGCATATACACCTAGGAGGGTCAAAAAAATCGATTTTTGGATTTTTACATCTTCATAATGTTTAATATTTCGAGAATGTCTTGTGCAAATTTCAGGTCAAAATTCCAAAAAATGACGAAGTTATTGCCTTGATAGTACATTGTTGGCGCGCCGCTAAGATGTGATTGGACCACGGCCCGTTCCTTCGGTTTCGTGTCTAGGTTTTTTGTGTTCTTCAGTATAACGGTATTGTATTGTCCCGCTGTAGCCTGTTTAGGCAACAGTAATGAAATTTTTAGTAATATAATTTGGAAAATAGTCTCAAAAACAATGCACAGCGGTGCTATTATAGTAGAAATTGTTGCATACATAGCTGCTTGCATATTCAACAATGGTATGACTTCAATACAATATTACAAATAATGAACATTATGGGCATTTCTCTCGGACCGAACGCACACCAATACGCTGCGCGCGAAGATGATCGCCGCATAGCACAAGCCGAGGCACGCGCGCAGGAACAGACGAAAGAAACGCGAATACGTCGCCGACAACAAAATTTAGACGATATTGGCATCGCATCTACTGCAGAGGACTTATATTATGAGCCTGGAATTGACGACTCTGTACAAGTTAACAAAATTTCATGTTTTATTAACAAAAACATATGTTGAATATTCAAACGCGGTTTTCTCGAAATGACATTTTTCAAACTAGTACCAGAAATATCTCGAAAACCACTGAACCGATTTGTTTGAAATTTATAGGGGTTATTCTACACATAATTATCTATCGCGTATCGTAGGGGATTTTTTTAGGACTCATAGTTTTTTTGGGAGAGTGAGAAAACGAACGGATTTTGTTTTAAGAATCGCTATGTTAAATTTAAACACCCGTCATTTTGTCAAAAATCGATATTTTTGAAATCGGCTACGATACGCCAAAACTATTGTTATATATTTTAATATTCTGTCATTTTTTGTTTCGGTTGATTTTTGACGAAGGTACATCTGGTACCGTTTTGGATGATTTTTTCCGGACTGCCTCTTCACCACGCCATATCTCCGACATTTTGCAATATTTTCTAATAAAAAAATCATGAAGCTTCTTCAAAGTGTATATTTTTAACTAAAAAAACCACAATTCGATAACTCCAACAGTTTTCCAGAAAAAAATTCCAGAAAATTACCATATTTTCGGCCTCCTAGGTGTATATGCCCCCTTAAATTGACTTCTATTTGATTGACCAGCCTGACAATATGATGATGAGTTATTAGCACAACGTTTTGACCAGCGAGTTTCTGGTCCTTTTCAAGTGAACAATATTCTTACAAACACTCAAAGATCATAACATAAGTGGCAGCAAAGTGTCGTGTTCTATGGACTAAAAATGATAAACACAAATTACAAATTAAAAAGAAGAGACCACAAAGAAAACATGAAGTTTCCACCTCACATCTATCATCAAAGACTCAACTTGGTATTTCGCAGTAATAATGTTAAGGGGGTCATATAAAAAATCGGGTACGATACGCGAAAGAGAATATTGTTGTCTATGATTCCTCAACAGTTCAAGTCAATCGAATGAACAGCGCCAAAGTTCTGCTGGTGGCAAGGTCAAAAAATATGATTTTGAGAAAAACGTGTTTAAAGTTTCAAATGAAGTTATGGATAAATAAAACTAATTTTTTTTTATTTACCTTTAGTCAGCTATTCCTGGGCCATAAAGGAATCCTTGATGATAATACAATTTTCATTTCATTTCATTTCATACTAGCAAACCCGTCGCGCTCAACGCGCGAGTAAAAAGATAGATCTCTAGCTAAATTTTACGCCATCCTTGAGCGCCTCCGGAATTTGCCCAGCTGGCCCTGCGGATGCCCTCTTTTTTTATCCGTAGATAGAGGCGAGGAGTTAGTTTCCCATAATTTGCTTTTATTTAAACAGGCGCATTATCTCAACCGTTAAAAAGTTAGCTTTGGTCACGTGACTTAGGGGTCAAGTTCAGAAAAATAACAACCTTCTGAGCACTTTTGGGACCATGCCTGATCGATCCCCGTTTTCCGCTTTGATCTATGACCTATGGTCTAGGAGGAGTTCTCATTACATTTTCGTATTAGTATTACTTTTTAAAAAAAGAAAAAATATATACGCCAAGTACATAAAAACTCCCAACTTGTCAAAACTCAAAACTAAATATGAAATCAATAATTAACTAGCCAAGTATCTAGAAGCAGTTTGAGTATTTTACCCAAACGTTTTCCATGCATACTCTCTTATCGCATGACGACATTGAAGTACTTGGCGTGCCCGGATCGCAGTGGTCATGTATTCTTGTAAATTTGTACAATATCTTGATTTGTATTGTATCTTGGGTAAGACTTCCGTATACGACCCACCTCCGATTTTGATGAAATTTTACAGACATCTAGTACATACTAAATGAAGACGAATGACAAAAGTGTGAATGTGCGGAAACTTCTACTTTTTGAAATATTCACATTTTAAGCTAAATGCATATTCGAGCTAAATAAAGTTTCAGATGCACTTTTTAGATGTATAAAAAGAAAAATAATTAGTAAATATTTACCTTTACACAGCTCGCACCAAATGACCTTGACATTGATCTTGACCCCTAACAAGGTCATTGACCTTTCCTGTCGGTCATTGTTTGTTCACTTTTGATTAAAGTAGTTTCGAAAAAGTCTTTAATTTCGATTAAAGCAGAAAATAATTTGTATTTACCTGTTTTGTGCTTTTGGTTAAAATAAAGAATACTTTGTATTTATAAACAAACTATTCTATATATTAATGATTCACTGCTTTAAATAAATTTTGTTCATTCATATTCAAAATAACTACTATATTTTCGAAACTTATGTCTCCTTATGTGTATAATTACCGGTTATATTTTCTGAAATTGGAGCCCCGGACATATACGCTCGGTTTTCAGTCCGCTTCGCGGGAGGGCGGGGAGGGAGGGGCTTTGTCCCTCCCCTCGCCGGCATCCATGCCGTATACCAAGTGATCAAAATCTGTGTGAAATTTGTTACACTGGTTCTGGCGGGGGGGGGGGGCGAAGCCCCTGCCCCCCGCCCTCCCGCGAAGCGGGCTGAAACCGAGCGTATGTGTCCGGGGCTTCAGTTTCGGAAAATATAACCTTTTACTTGTCGTGAACGGCTGAAAATTCGTGCAAAATCATTAAACTTCTTTTGTTAATAACTTTTTAGTAAACAACGACCGACTGCTAAAACCTTTTGAAGGTCACTCAGGAGGGTGACCTCTATAATATGTCAAGGACAAGGTGATAGGAGGTGGGTACGCTAATAGGTAGATTTACCAATCCTACATTTAAGACAATAATAAAAATTTGAATACCTCAGAAACTACACGTTTCCGCACATTCGCACTTGTGTCATAGACTTCATATAGTATATACTACATGTCTGTAAAAATTCGTCAAAATCGGAGGTGGGTCGCATACGGAAGTCTAGCCAAATAATAATACTGTAAATAAATGTAATAATGTTGAGTAGTCTATTCATGGCACTTTCAAGAATTCCTTTTCATCATTGCATACTTCTATAGGCAAAACACAAGATAGTAAAAAGAATTGCCCAAATAATTTTCCTACTTCTATTCAGAAAAAGACATTATTAACACATAATCAACAACCAAAAAGCAGGAGAATTTAATCTTTAACATATGCATTCGTTCTCTCTCTCTCTCTCTTTCTCTCGCTCTCGCTCTCTCGTTCTGTCGCTCCTGCCAATAAGTGAGTTAATCAAACAAAATTATTAATTATTTATTCAAATAAAATATAAGTAAAGAGATGTAGTATGTTATATTTTGCAATAATCGCTTACTGTTCTGTAGATTTTGTAGAATGCTTGAAAGTCTCGATAATCTATACAGCTTGACTCTTTTTATTTAACAAAAGATCGTGATTCTTTAATCAATCAGCAGAGCTGTCTTCTGATTGGGTTGGTCTTCGAATCTAATCATTGAAAGCAGACATTTTTATACAGAGATACAAAAATATAACAGATATACAAAAAATGTTTTGTAAAGCTCTTTGAGATGATCGATGTTATAACATAGTATAACGTATAACACAGAAGCGTATGGGAAGCATATGAGGAAAATGAATGATGAAATGGGAATGAAATGAACGGGAAACGAAAGAAAAAGATACCGTGATAACAAGTGGTATTGACGCACTAGAAAAGTATTTTCTTGCCTTAAAAGGCAAGTAATAGAGTAAACTCTATTGCAGATATCTTCCAGATGTATTAAATGATTTTCTAATATCTTGTCGGCAGATATCTCAACAGGGTCTTTCCTTCTTTGCAAACGCAGTATCACTCTACAAGTCATTATTAATAAGAGAATAATTGTTTTCATAAATAATCATACAAGAAATCATTACGAGATATTACGAGAGAGTGAGAAAACGAAAGAGCGAGAGGGTGAGAGAGAGCGAGAGAGCAATAGAGCCAGAAAATGAGAGAGCGAGAGAGTGAAAGAGTGATTTAAGAGATTTTATTTAAGAAAGCGACAGAACGAAAGAGTGACAGATCGAGAGAGCGAATGGATATATAAAAGAATAAAATCTTTGTTGCCGAGCGTTTAATAAATGCTTTTTTTACCTTTGTTCAAAATTATCCACTAGTCTACGTGAAATACGTTCGCTTTCGTTTGCACAAATTATCAACATCAAAATATCGATTTTAATCGATAGTATTGTAATCGCGTCACTTTATCAATAGTTACACTCAATTACTACGCAACGATGCTTTTTTATATCCACGACGACCACGATGACGTTGCACCACTGGCATCGCACCACGTCGATGTTGACGACGTTGCCCTACGTCGACAACAACGACGACGTTGCACCACGTCAACAACGACGACGACGACGACAACGACGACGACGAAGGTGCACCACGTCGACGACGACGACGAGGATGACGTTGCACCACGTCGATGACGACGATGATGTTGCTTGCAATTTTTTATGTCTTTATTGTGAAATAAAATATGTCCTATGTATCACATTTTTTATAGTTTTTGCGATTTATCTTTATCGTAAAATAAAACATTTCCCATGTATTATGTATTAAAATCAATTTTAATTCATAATAATTTTTAATTCATTATTATACATATTAATTTTTAAATCAGTTTTACTTAATAATAAATTAAATCATGCATGTGTGAACAGCAGCTTGATGGATAAAATCGCTTTGCATGAGTATATGCGAACATACGTACGTGAGTCTGAACCAGAATATGGAAACGGAAAACGGAACGTACGATTCTAACGTACGATTATAATATCTCAGGATTGACTGCACCAATTTTATTCGCATTGGTCGCGATCGAAAGCTCGCATTCACATTTGGTAATTATTTAGTTTAACGGAGCAACCTCGGATGACCTTGACCTTGACATATATTATAGAGGTCACCCTCCTGAGTGACCTTCAAAAGATTTTAGCCGTTGCTCATTGTTTATTACAAAGGTATTAACAAAAGAAGTTTCGAAAATATCAAGCGACGCTGTAGCGTCGCGACGCCAAGTACATATAGAACAAGGTTCCGAGCAATGAGAGCCAATGCATAGACATCGCGCGCTACCAAGTAGCTTATCCGGAATTTCACGTCAAATTCATGTCAAACAAACTTTTGATTACAATATCTCAGGAACTAAAGACGTAATGAAAAATCTAACGATACTTTTATAACATAATGTAGATGCAAGCTTTCGATTGCGACCACTTCGAAAAACATTGGTGCACTCCATCATCAGATATCGTAATCGTATGCAACACTTGTGACGTTTCATTTTTCTCCAGATTCAGGTTCAGACTCACGTATGTACACTCGCACGCACACAAGCAAAGCGAGTTTGTCCCAAAAGGCGCGTTCACATACGTACGATAGGTTCACGTCGCCGGAAGGTGACGGGGACGACGTTGCACCACATCGCAGAACGGCGACGGCGAAGACGTCGCACCACGTCGCAGGACGGCGACGGGGACGATGTTGCACCACGTCACCGGACAGCGAAGACGTTGCACCACGTCGCCGGACGGCGACGGGGACGACGTTGCACCACGTCGCCGGACGGCGACGGCGAAGACGTTGCACGACAATATCCAATCCAATAAGTTCATTCAAGCGACGCGGTAGCGAACAAAACAAAATTATCGTTATACAACACTTGTATCCGCAATATCCATAGAAAATAAAAAACTCTTTCAGAGATAACTAACAGACTGATATCTCTCTTCCTTTCTCATTCTCCACTTCTGCCCGGTTTCTTCATACCTCTCAATAGCTATCTTCCAGATAACTTAAAATTTATTTCTTTATTGAAACCTCTGATTACGTATTTAACGGAGAGCTATTCTTCATACTACTCATTTTTGACACAAAGTGTCTAAAATGTTATTATAAATTGCCATATTCTGTCAGGTTGCAAAGGTGAAGAAAACTGATTCTACGAGATATCTTTTGAATAAAGTTATCGAGGGGTGAAAAAATTGGGCCTTAGTACATTATGTATCGGATACAGTATTGCAGCATTAATGCAAACCAGTAAGATAGTATAAGATAAAAATACATCAATAATACTACTACAGTTTTGTTAAAAGATAATTACAAAAAGCAATGAGATCATTAAAAAAATCTTATAAAGGTGAAAAAAGTACGCCAAGTACATACAAAATCTCACCTTGTATGCAACAAAAAGTTAAAAATGCTTTTTATAAAAATCAAAACTAAATATGAAATCACTAGTTAACTAGCCAAGTACCTCGAAGCAATTCAGTTTGAGTATTTTATCGAAATGTTTTCCATGCATACTCTCTTATCACATGACGACAGTGGAGTACTTGGTCTGCCCGGGTCGCATTAAAACATGTTGTCCTACCTATAATCTGTACTGTACGTATAAATTATGTGTATCGACTAAGTAATGAAAAGAGATATTTATGACTTTCTTAATCTGCAAAACTGTAAATGTGTTCATTTTATTTCTAACAAGATTTGTGAGTCATTATTGAAAATCAAGATACAAAATACAGTAAAAATCAAGATGCTGTACAAATTTATATAAGACTTTTAGAAGATATTTAGAAGAAGACATGACCACTGCGACACGGGCACACCAAGTACATCAATGTCGTCATGTGATAAGAGAGTATGCATGGAAAACATTTGGATAAAATACTCAAACTGAATTGCTTCGAGATACTTGGCTAGTTAACTATTGATTTCATATTTACTTTTGATTTTTATAAAAAGCAGTTTAAACTTTTTGTTGCGTACAAGGTGAGATTTTTTATGTACTTGGCGTACTTTTTTCACCTTTATAAGGTTTTTTCAATGATTAAAATATCTCAGGAATTAAAGCCGTAATCAAAAATCTAACGGCACTTGTATAATAAAATGTGAGGTAATTATTTAGATTAACGAAACAACCTCGAATGACCTTGACCTTGACATATGTTGGTTAGGTTAAATCACTTTCCTTCCTTCGTTCATATTCGTCGTTTATGTCTTTCAATATTCAAAATAACTACTACATTAAAAAAACCTTATAAAGGTGAAAAAAGTAATGGCACCCCCCCCCCCCCTCGCAGGGTGTGTGGGTGGAAAACGCTTTTTTTCAGGTCTTTCCGTGTCGAAATAAACGGTGTCCAACTGAACGGTGCGCAACTGAACGGTGTCCAAGTAAACGGTGTCCAACTGCACAGTGTGCATTGTTCTGTGTCCAAATGATACATGTGCACATTAACGGTGTCCAAGTGAACGGTGTCCAAATGAACGGTGTCCACTTGCAACGTGTCCAAATAAATTGTGTCCAACTGAGGCGCTCCCGTATTATTGATGTATTTTTATCTTATACTATCTTACCGGTTTGCATTAATGCTGCAATACTGTATCCGATACATAATGTACTAAGGCCCAATTTCTTCACCTCTCGATAACTTTATACAAAAGATATCTCGTGGAATCAGTTTTCTTCACCTTTGTAACCTGACAGAATATGGCAATTTATAATAACATTTTAGACACTTTGTGTCAAAAGTGTGTAGTATGAAGAATAGCTATCCGTTAAATACGTAATCAGAGGTTTCAATAAGGAAATAAATTTTTAGTTATCTGGAAGATAGCTATTGAGAGGTGTGACGTCCCCGTCAAATTTTCGAACTTTATAGTATAAATAAATCATCCACCAATTCGGTCACCTTTAATTACTATATTGTCACAGGTAATACACATAAATGGTAAGATATGCATCGTAATATTATCAATACACTTTACAATAAATAACGTTAAGCATATGTTGCGTAATAGCGTAATAGCGAAGAGAGAAGGAATAAGAATCAGAGTGGAAGGGGCACCGACTGTGACGTCAGCCCCCCTCCACATTCAGGCCATGCAGGAGCAATGCTCCGCCGATTCAGACACTTGTGTTCGGGACGCGGTACCGTCAACTTCTATTCCTAACTTTCTCCATCCCTCCAGGGTCTTATTAAGTTGAATTTCAATTTCTAGTTAAGATTTAGTTTAGTTTACACGTATCTTTAGCAGACCACAATTATAACCATTGTAACAATAGCGTTTATAATTTTTGTATTCATCATAACTGTTTGAATTACCAATTATACTTATTTTTAATTATAATTTTGTGATTATTTACGAGAACCTAGAACCCCTCGATTTATTATTACACAAGTCAGTAGTGCGCGATATAAATATAACTATTCGAGTGAGTATCGGAACGAGCCACCCGAAGATTGCATCAGGCGAACAAGCTGTTTGCTGACAACCGGAGAATCCTGGGGTCTAACCGGACAACCAGTGACTGAGAAAGGTAGGTGAATGATTTTATTATTAACAATAATTATTATTGAAAATTAATTAACAATTTCATTACCAGTATTTACGAAAGTGAACGAATAAACTTAATAACATCCATTAACGAACAATATTATTATTGATTATATTTAGTTATGAAAGTCAAGTAAAGAATTTTAATGTTAATAAAATTATTTTATGAAGGTAAATTATTTTGATAGCATTGATTACAGATTTAAAGTTAAGTTGATAAATCATTTTGATTTAAATTATGTTAAGAAAGTTAAATATTTAAAATAAAGAGTAATAGTTAGTTCAATTTGGTAAAATTATAAAATAGTTTTATTCGACACGAATATTTCGTAGTGACTATTTTGCTTCAACGTTGGAAAGCTAACAGAAAATTGGTACCTGCGTAAAGGGTTCGACCCTTTTTCTTCAAGGGTCGTGGAGGTTTACGAGTTGGAAAGTTTATGACCTCCGGTGGGTCTGAAAAGTCTCGGGTATCAAAAGGGTCAATTTCACCCTGAGTTTCCTTTTTTCTCACTTTTACAGTTTAAAAGTAACAAGATTGAGAAGTCGACAAGCGAAAATATTCAAACATATATTTTGTGGATCGAATAGAATAAAGACGATTTTAAAAGATTGTTGCTTACTACATTGTATTGACATTTACAAATTAGAATGATGATGATAAGTTATGGATTATATTAGAATACGACCTTTAACCCAACTATTGAGCGGTATTTATTGCCGGGAAGTTTACGCTTACCGCGATATTTTGAATCGCAATTATTTGTGTGCTCTTTGCATAGTTAATAGTGGAGAACACGAGATTTATTATTTCATTTATAATCATTTATTGAGCATTTGCACCTTTCCTTGCAATATTATCTGTGAAAATTGCAATTGTGCACTTAGCGTCACTCGATCAGCTCACGAATGTTACGAGTGTAGCAGGACTCCTTTACCGCCATCTGCTAACGAATCCCAGTTAGGTCAAACCGTGCAGCCGGATCGTACGGTGGGCACATCGGTAATAATTCCCCAATGAATCCATTCGAACGAAGTTCGATTGTAAATACCCTCCGTTACGAGTCTTGGTGTTTGCAGGAATATTATTTTGAATTGAAAGAAAATAGAACTATTTCTTGCAGCGATTGTATTGCATCGGATACCGTATTAAACTTCACAGATTTTAATTTTGTTAGCCGACATTGTATATTGTTAAACCCAAATTGCGCCCCTCCATACCTTGAATGCGCCGGGTGTTCCAAATTGTTGGGTTTTTATAAGAAAATTTGCGAAGGATCGTGTGACATATGTTCAGATACATTAACACATTTCTTGCTCGGGCGCACTACTAACGAGCTTCGTAATATAATAACTAGTCGTAATTACACCATAATCGCAATTTCACTGCACCGCCACACCGAATTCCCGATTTCGCGTGACCAACCAGAAAGACAATCCTAGGTCGTGGGGTATCCATCGGGCGTAAAAATCCGATAATAACGGCCAGCCCCTGCCATATCCGTTATTTCCTCAAAAGAAAAACGAGACGGGCCGGGACGTAACAGAGGTATGAAGAAACCGGGCAGAAGTGGAGAATGAGAAAGGAAGAGAGATATCAGTCTGTTAGTTATCTCTGAAAGAGTTTTTTATTTTCTATGGATATTGCGGATACAAGTGTTGTATAACGATAATTTTGTTTTGTTCGCTACCGCGTCGCTTGAATGAACTTATTGGATTGGATATTGTCGTGCAACGTCTTCGCCGTCGCCGTCCGGCGACGTGGTGCAACGTCGTCCCCGTCGCCGTCCGGCGACGTGGTGCAACGTCTTCGCTGTCCGGTGACGTGGTGCAACATCGTCCCCGTCGCCGTCCTGCGACGTGGTGCGACGTCTTCGCCGTCGCCGTTCTGCGATGTGGTGCAACGTCGTCCCCGTCACCTTCCGGCGACGTGAACCTATCGTACGTATGTGAACGCGCCTTTTGGGACAAACTCGCTTTGCTTGTGTGCGTGCGAGTGTACATACGTGAGTCTGAACCTGAATCTGGAGAAAAATGAAACGTCACAAGTGTTGCATACGATTACGATATCTGATGATGGAGTGCACCAATGTTTTTCGAAGTGGTCGCAATCGAAAGCTTGCATCTACATTATGTTATAAAAGTATCGTTAGATTTTTCATTACGTCTTTAGTTCCTGAGATATTGTAATCAAAAGTTTGTTTGACATGAATTTGACGTGAAATTCCGGATAAGCTACTTGGTAGCGCGCGACGTCTATGTTGCTCGGAACCTTGTTCTTTATATGTGCTTGGCGTCTCGACGCTACCGCGTCGCTTGATCACAAATTGATATGACCTGTCAAATGGCATGAATTCGAGATAAGCTACTTGGTAGCGCCCGACGTTTATGCAATGACGTTGCACCACGTCGACGATGACGACGACGACGACAACGACGACGACGAAGGTGCACCACGTCGACGACGACGATGACGTTGCACCACGTCAACGACGACGATGACGATGACGTTGCACCACGTCAACGACGACGTTTTAAATATTTTAAGTTTGGGTGACAAATGTGGCTTGCCTACTAATACTAATAATAAAATTGACCGTGTTAATTTGATTTTAGACGTTGTTAAGAATTTTGAACTTTGCAATCACAGGTGTCTGACGAAGTCACTAATGAAACTCGTTGTCCTATTTCTAATTTATGACAAAAGTTTTTAACTAACAGACGTCATATAAGTTAATTAGACAGATACATTTATGACGCTTTCAACTCCTGCAAAAAATTTTTAAGAGAAAATGATTTGATGGTTACTAGAGCGGACAAAGGGCAGGTTACTGTAATTATGGACAAAAATGCATATAAAAATCAGATGGTTAAATTATTAGATGATCAACTTATAAAAAATTGAACAAAGATCCTATTAAACGTATCCTATTCTAAAAGAGGCGTGTTAACTTCGTGAAGTTCTTTTTTATCGAATAGTTGAGGCCTCTTTTCCGCGACGCTGATTGGTTATCTCGATTCGCGTTGTGCGTTATGTTCAGTTTAGATTACCATCGTGCGGCTGTCTTCGCGTGGAGGTTAACAATTTGGTAGAGTGTGATAATTGTGCATATAATAAATAACGTTTTTATTATTCGAAAACATTATTAATATTGAAAACTAAAATAGCGCGCGCCTGTGTTGCTAGTCCTATTCTAAAAAAGGCGTGTTAACATCGTGAAGTTCTTTTTTATCGAAGAGTTGAGGCCTCCTTTCCGCGATGCTGATTGGTACTCTCGCTTGGCTCGAACCTCGTGTTACGAATGTGTTAGAATGCCAAAAAATGTCTGAAGTTGCGCGCGTGGCTCGCGCGTTGTGAAATTAGCCTCGTTGTGAATTGACGCGCCGTGAACTATCGTCTATAGTGAAGTGGAGCTGTCACCAAGAAACGTTTGGTTATATTAACGTTTCTTCGTTGCCGCGCGCTAAATGTTTGACGAACAGGCATTCGAGCAGCGTCGTCAAGTGACAAATTTCTTGATGACACGCGAATATAAAAGGACCACACAGGATCGAGGTCCTTTTGGTATTCGGTTCCCGTCCTTTTCGCGTGTGTCTTGTGTTCGCGTGTGTCCGTGCGTTCGCCCGCTTACGCACTTTGCTTGCATTCTGCAATCTGCCGAATACGATTCGAAAATCCAGTTCAGATTTGCGTTCGAGTTCTTTTAGTGATTGTGATAACTATATACATTATAGTTAAAGGAATTGTGTTCTCATTATGTTCTCCGTGTGTTCGCGAGAAAGTCACAAGACTTCTTATAACATTTGTTGGTCCTGAAGAAAACATATTGAAAGAAAAGGAAAGGAAAGATAAGGTAACTTAAGATTATATCTTTATATATCTCGAATTCTATAGCATGGGAAATGTTTTTTTGTAAATCGCATTCCTTTTCGCGTGTGTCTGTTTTTTGTAAATCTCTATTCCTTTTCGCGTGTCTTGTGTCGCGTGTATCCGTGTGCTCGCCCGCTTCCGCATTTCGCTTGCATTCCGCAATCCGCCGAATACGATTCGAAAATCCAGTTCAGTTTTGTGTTACATCCAAACCACGTATCTCTCACGCATGAACGCAAGTCAAGTCGACAGAGTTAACTAGAACAAGGTCAACGGCCGAAGCCACTCTTACACTTGTTCCAATAAAATCTGCTCGTTGGCCCTTTTTATGTAAGGGAATCGAATCCCTATTACATGGGATAGGGCCTCGTGCGATAAATTGAGGGAGGAAAAGAGTAAATAAATTAGGCTTGAATTAACATGAAAAATTAAAAATGACTTTATTCATTCAAACAGTCGAATGATGATTTGATAAATGAAAATTAAACTCTAAACTCTCGGAATTTATACATAATTGTAACTAATTGTAATACAAATTTAACTATAAAAATTGACACTTAAATTAACAATCAGTCGGCTGGGACTCTTCGGGGTCCGCAGTGTACGTTAATGGTGGTGAACTGGTAGGAGGTGGATCAGAAAGGAAGGGTGGAAGATGTGGGAAAAGTGGGAAATGGGCAGGGGATAAATTGTGACTGGGATGATCAGCGAAAGTTTCAATGTCCTCCAGCGGAATTGGAGAAGGAGACCGTGAATTGTTGCGCACGGGGGAATCTTGAGCTAATTGATCTAATGGGATAGGCGAATATGATGGAGATGAGAGCGGAGGGAAAATGTCTGTGTCTGTCAAGAATGCCTCTATTTCTTGTAAAAAGTCTTCGACTTCCTCATCAAGGGTAGGCTCTGGTTTGAGTTGCGAGAATTCAAGGCGATGAGGCGGGACGTTGAATTCGCACGGCGCCACTATATGAGGCAAAAGGTGAACGTGTGCAATAAAAAAAGGAAAAATAGAGGAAAAGGCGAATGAAGAAAAAACAATGACAACCAATCGCAAAAAAAACAAACTAACAATATAATTAATAAAAACTTACTGCTGAGTGATTCGGTAAAAAATTGCAGCGAGAAAAAGAGTGCAGTGTGCCAAAGCTCCTCCAATTCAAGGTGGAACGAGAGTAGGTTTGTTCTGGATTGCACTGACTTTAGATTCCCGACTGTTACTTTGTAAGATGCTCGAAATTAAAAACTGCGACTAATACGTCTGTTCGATTTAAACGAAAACTATAGAATGCCTCAGGGCGGTTTCTCTGTCCTTTTTATAAGATAGGATAAATCGTGTAGGAGGGGATTCTTCTAGAACATTCGATGAAGGAAAACGCCCGAAGTTAGGTAACGGGAGGACACGTATAGCTAAAATCGAAGGGCCACCTTTGGACCTTGATAAGTGGCCGAGAGCGTGATCATGGTCATGGTGACGAAATGCACGTGTTCACGACGAAGGTAACCCAACAGTCGTAGTGATAAGGTAGATGATGCGCTAACGTTCAGGGTTGTTGCAAGAAATGTTTATTTAATGATCACGCGACGAGCACATGTACTGCGTGCCTTACGGTTCCCGTAAGGTTCCCGCTTGATATGTGTGTGGGAAAAAAAAATTCAATTGAAATTGTGCAACAACCGTGAGTGTCTTGGCTCAATAATGCGTGAGTAATACGTAGCACGCGGTAATTACTAAACAAATGTAACTCTATTATCTATTTCTTACGAAAGCAAGGGATCGTGGAGTCTAGACGTAACATTTGCGTTCGAGTTTTTTTAGTGATTGTGATAGCTATATACATTATAGTTAAAGGAATCGTGTTCTCATTGTGTTCTCCGTGTGTTCGCGAGAAATATTTACATCATGCAAAATTATTAAATGATATTGAAATTATTTACAGAAAAGTCCGTTTTTCAGTAATAGAAGGATTTTTAAAAAGTAATATTTTTATTTTTTTCATCTTCTCTGATGTAATGAATTAATTTACATTTTTAAAATTGTTTTATTTTCTCTCATGTGAGCAAAACTAAAAAGAAAGAAAAGAAAATAAAAGAAAGGTAATTTAATTACAAACAGTAATAAAACCAAAAGTCTTATATTTTTGACCATATATTGGCAATAGTTTTATTGTAGAACTATACGACGTTTCAACCAAGTTTTTGGTCCTTTTCAAGTACAATAATCTAAAATGATTACATAAACAAAATAACAAAAAGTTAACACCAAAAAACGCAAAAAGGAAGCAAAAAAGAAAAGAAAATAGCGCAAACATTTTATCAAACCACAACCACTTACATGAGTCAATGATGTAGAAGATTAAGAACAGAACAAAGCAATCGTCAAGTGGTTGGCAAAACACAGACAACCGCTATGCTCCAATATCAAACAGAGACTGACGACGGGCAAATAGAACCTCATACATGTTTTGTATGATCTTATGGTAAACATCGAGAAGAGTTTCGGTGTCCTTTTATAAATTGATAGAGGTAGTGTGTTTCTTTATAAACACCATCTCCGTAACCTCCCTCCCTCTTCTTAATGTGTCTTTCTTTATGCAATATTACGGGATTAAACCAATCAAAATTGTGATTATTAATGACACGATGCTTGCTCACCACCGAATGTTCAAAATCACTCTTCCTAATATTTAACATGTGTTCCTTTACCCGGGTCTTTAAGTGGCGCTTAGTCTGGCCAATGTAATTCGCATCGCAATCCAAGCAATTCAATTTATAAACTACATGAGTCTGGTCCTCATTATATAACACAGGCCTGCGAGGGTCAGTTAGAAAAAGCAGAGTAGGAGAATCTGATAGATTTTGTGACGCTGAAAACGAATCTGGCCGCAGAATTTCTCCAGCACGTCAGGTTTTTGAGTAATTTGTGGTTAAATTATCCAAAAATGGCTATTTCGGCCAATTTCATGAATTTATTATGAGAGAACCAAATTTTTTGAAACATTTCTGCCAATGGCATTGTATAGTACTAGTCTTTACCTCTCGTCAAGTCGTTCCGCCGGAACATCGCTTGCAGCGCGACTCTCGCTCGTGGAACGACTTGACGAGCCACTCGACGCTCGGTCTCCAATAGCACCCGAGTACCGATCATTTCTCGTTTGCCACCCGAGACATCTCCATCTCTGCCATCACGAAGCGATCAGTGCTGTCGCTGACCGCGAGATTGTTCGACCCGCTGGGGTGGCTAGCACCAATAATCGTGCGCGCTAAGATCCTTTTCCAATCAACCTGGCTGCATGGACTCGACTGGGACACTCCGCTGAAAGATCCGGATGCGAAGCTCTGGATTGACTTCCAGGAGGACTTGCCGAGGTTGGAAGAAATACAGATCCCCCGATACCTGCCGCTGAGACAGCCAGGAAGCTCTATAGAGCTGCATGGCTTCGCCAGCGCCTCAGAGTGAGCCTACGCGGCGGTCATTTATCTCCGAACTGCTACCGGCAACAGAAACACAGAGGTGACGTTAATCTCAGCAAAAACGAAAGTGGCCCCCTTAAAACAAGTCACGTTACCAAAGCTGGAGCTTTGCGCGGCCGAACTGCTCGTCCGGCTCACCGCTCACCTCCGCGACACTGTCGAGGCACGACAGGCTCCCGTGCACCTCTGGTCGGACTCCACGGTCGTCCTTGGTTGGATCCGCGGTCATCCGTCAAGATGGCAAACGTATGTAGCCAATAGAGTGTCGGCCATCCAAACGACGCTTCCCACCGCTCAGTGGCATTACGTCCCGGGCGAAGATAACCCTGCCGACTGTGCGTCGCGCGGAATCTCGGCGGGCCAGCTGGCGACTCACTCGCTGTGGTGGAAGGGCCCCGCCTGGCTGCGATCTGGCCCTGAGAACTGGCCGTCCACCAGCGGCTCTCCTTTGCTCCAGGAGCTTCCCGAGGCGCGAATGAGAGTCTATGCCCTCCTACAGCAGCCTAAAGTGGAGGAACCTATTGAACTCTGCCGCTTTTCCTCGCTACATCGTCTGATCAGAGTTACCGCTTGGAGCCGACGGTGGCTTCGACACTTTCAACGAACCTCTGGAACTCAGAGACATCCGCAGCATCCACTCACGATCACCGCCGCTGAATACGACGAAGCGATGCTGATGTCGATACAGAGAGTCCAGGCGTTGCACTACCACAACGAACTCGATACGCTCATCAAGAGGAGGGCGTTACCAGGTAAGAGCACACTTGCCAAACTGATGCCTTTCGTTGATTCCCAGGGCACTCTAAGGGTTGGCGGACGTCTGAAGTACGTCCTGTTAGCCGAGGATGAGAAGCATCCAATTATCCTGCCTGAGGGGTCGCACCTCAGCAGGCTGGTCGTCGACACGAACCATCGGAGGACGCTCCATGGCGGTGTACAGCTGACGCTGGGCTCGATTCAGCAGCAATTCTGGATTCCTCGAGGCCGCTCACTGGTCAAGGCGACGATCCGACGCTGCATACCCTGTGTGCGATGGCGGGCGGCGACCCTCAGCAGCTCATGGGAAACTTGCCGTCGAAGCGACTCACGCCAACGCGGCCCTTCCTCAACTCGGGGGTCGACTACGCCGGGCCCGTCCTCCTGCGGACTGCGAAGGGCCGAGGCCACCGAGCTTACAAGGTCTTTATCGCAGTTTTCGTCTGCTTCTGCACGAGGGCTGTGCATTTAGAGGTGGTGTCCGGCTACACGGCCGACGCCTTTCTGGCGGCCTTGCGACGCTTCACGTCGCGCCAAGGTCTCTGTTGCAGCATAACCAGCGATTGCGGCACCAACTTCGTGGGGGCGGACAGGCAACTGAGGGCGTTATTTTCGGCCAGTCACCCGGAACAACGCCGCACCGTCGAGGGGCTGGCCGGCGAGCGCATTCGATGGCAGTTCCATCCACCGGCGGCGCCTCATTTCGGCGGGCTCTGGGAGGCGGCGGTTAAATCAGTGAAGCACCATCTCCGACGGGTCGTAGGAGAGGCCACCTTGACTTACGAGGAGATGAGCACTCTCCTCGCTCAGGTGGAGGCCTGCTTGAATTCGAGGCCGTTGTAGGCCCTGTCCGATGACCCTGGAGACCTGGAGGCGCTGACACCGGGTCACTTTTTGATCGGATCGGCCATCAACGCTGTTCCTGAGCCGAGCCTGCGCGAGGTGCCAATGAATCGCTTGAACCGATGGCAGATGATCCAAAAGATGCGCGACCACTTCTGGGAGAGATGGTCGCAGGAATACGTAAATTCTCTCATGCCGAGGCTAAAATGGACAGCCCTCAATGCCCAGGTGGAGGTTGGCCGGCTCTGCTTACTCTGGATCGAAAACTCCCCGCCAACTCGCTGGCCGCTAGCGCGTATCGTCGAGGTTGATCCTGGAGATGACGGGAACGTTCGCGTCGTCACCGTGCGGACTCCCACGGCGACGCTTAAACGACCGATCGTGAAGCTCGTTCTCCTGCCACTAAGCGACACCGAGAATTAAGGGGGGTTGGGTCGCGCCTAATATTAACCTGTTTCCTTTTAGTGTAAAGCGTTCAAGCAACAATGTTCATTTAATTTCGGCTTTGTCGGAGCGTGTATCGCTCGATGCTCGTTTAATCGGCGGAGTTATTAGAATTACAATCTCACCCGGTACTTACCTGTGTGAAGCGTTCAGCTGATTGTCCTCTTTTTGTGCAATCTGAGTGGTTGGTTTCGCGAGCGACGGGATCGAAGGATTGAGGCGGATTCGGGGAATTGACAAGCAGGCGACTCTAGCTAGACGGCGACGAGTGACCGTCAGGCGCGGGGCCGTCACTACAAACAGAGACCGCCTCGCTCTACGCTACGACTCCCCAGTCAGCGACCGAGTGCGACAACACTGAGTGAAGAGTGCATCCGCGGCTCGCGGAACGCAATTCGCCACTGGGTGGCGAAGGTGGACGGGATGTTTAGAATTGCCCGCAAAGAGCGCTGGCCATAAAGGGCGCGCTTATAATTGCCGCGCGGCATGACGTTAGGCCGTTTGGTCTCGCGCTAGCGAATCTTGATCATTAGGCTCATAGCCTAATGAGCCTATCGCAGCGCGAGAAACACAGGTAATACCCAATGGGCCGATGACGCTTGGAGAGCGGCACCGTTTTGCAACGCTTACTTGCGCCGCGAAACCGGAAATCAGCTCTGTTCGCAAATGTTCGCGAATTTTCTTTTCGGACGAGTGAGGAGCGCAGCGAGGAAAAGCTAAAACACAAGGGCGGGCGAAAGATCGACACTTACGAAATAAGAGCTTCGGTTGACGGCCCCAAATACGTTTAATAATTCTTTACACAATATACACAAAGTACGACGGTAGCAAGACCAGCCCGGGTCAGGACGATTTCCCGGTTCTTCACGTGAACCGACTTCGCGAGCGACGAGACTTCCGTCCTTCGTAAACCAAGAGCAACGATAACTTGACGGATATAAGCACTTGCGCGCACGATCTGATCGCGATAGCGATAGAACGGACCGCGACGGTCCTTATATGAGCCAGCCCTTCCAAAAGGCTGTCGAAGTCTCTCGAACAGAGCTGATTTCCGGTCTCGCGGCGCAAGTAAGCGTGACAAAACGGTGCCGCTCTCCAAGCGTCATCGGTCCATTGGGTATTACCTGTGTTTCTCGCGCTGCGATAGGCTCATTAGGCTATGAGCCTAATGATCAAGATTCGCTAGCGCGAGACCCGCACGGCCTAACGTCATGCCGCGCGGCAATTATAAGCGCGCCCTTTATGGCCAGCGCTCTTTGCGGGCAATTCTGAACAATCAGAAAGTAAAATCGCTCTATTTACCAAACTATTAATCACACTAATCTTGTATTTAAATGGGTGGCTGGTAAAGTAATTTACATAGCGTCCCGAGAACGTAGGTTTTCGGAACCAGTTTGTTAATAAAAGTTCACCATCCCTAACAATGGTTAAATCAAGGAAGTTTATTGATTTGTCATTCTCAAGTTCAAAAGTGAAATTCAACCTCGGGTGATAATTATTGAAAATGTCAAGGGTGTCAACACCTCATCTTCAGGAATAATAGTAATGACGTCATCAACGTACCTACGATAAAAGGAAATTTCAAAATCAAGTGCATCCATACAATAAGTTTCTAAGTCATCGAGGACTATGTCGGCAAGAATAGGAAGTAGAGTGTCTAGGCCGGTTCTAATCCAGGCCAATTCTAATCCAGGCCAATTCTAATCCAGGGCCGGTTCTAACCCAGGTCAGTTCTGACTCATGCGCGGTACTAACCCAGGTCGGTTCTGGGCCGGCGGCGGTCCAAACCCGGGGGTGAGGGGGTATGACGTCACGAAGGGTATATTTATGACCCTACGGCACTTTTTCAGTCTTTATTTTAGGGATTATTATTTAAGATTATGTTTATGGACCCTGCGGCACTTTTCTATTTATATTCTAGGAATTAATATTTATAAAAATATGTTTACGCAACCACGGTCTGGACGCCATTTGAGCGCCGACACTCGGCTGCTGGAATGCTTGATATATTTTAAGATATAAAACATTCCAGCGGATAAACTACGGGTCCGAAGATTGATTATTACTTATGTTCCCAAAAATTAACAACAAATCCCCTCCTCACCAAGTCCCATCTCTCATAAATTTTGAAACCAATCACTTTTCATGCAAAGTCTCCACCCTCGCCTCGAGCAAATCGCTAACCCTACTCCTGTTTGTTCTCCCATCATCCTAAAATTAGCTTCCTTCTTCCAAGATATTTCTAAAACGAGCATTCCGAATTTTTAAGCTTGAGAAAGAAGTTCTGTATAAAGTGCTGAGTGAGAAAATGTTTGAAGAAATGGCACGAGCTCGAATGACTTCAACTTTGATTCTGATGACGATGACATGGATATCGATGATATGGAGAACCGGGCTGCCCGCGATTGCCTTTTAATGGACAGCGACGAGGAAAACATGACAGCAGAAGAGAGTGGGTACAGTAGTGATGGCAGTCACGTAGAAGTCATCCACAGAGCAGTGCTGGATTACCAAAGAGTGGTCCTTTCCCCACGAACCATCGTATGTTCAACATATTGTTACTATACAACGAACGATATGGCTAGGTCTACATACTTATGCATGTCATGTACGATCAATACAAGAGAAGTAAACTTAGGATCTACAGTGTATGTTATGCGAAGGCACGAAGTAGACACCTGGGATGGAATACGCGGTCTCTGGTGCACATCTTGCAGAGCTACACTATACATGATTTTCCCGCGCTACATGTGTCCAATATGCACGTAGTAAAACATTGTACGTTACCCAGTACTATCATGTAAGTATAATTATTGTAATATTATAATGGTAATAATCATAATATTTATGTTACAGAAGGAATCGTCACCATCAACCAACCTCCACCGTCATAGACCTCCTTCTTCACAACCGCAGGTCTCCTCCTCCTCCGAAGATGATGATTTATAAAAAATAAAAAAATATATTCGAAATATATATATACAAATTTGATAGAAAAATAAAAGAACATATATATATATATAAATAACAATTTTATTCCGCATCGCCTCTTCCATTCCTTTGCATGATATTAAGAACTTAATCTTGCGCTGTGCTGTACTCATGATCGTGATTTCATATGTACAAAGTTTTATAAACACTATTCTTTTTACTTTTTATCTTTTTTTATACTTTTTCTAAATTCATTTCAAAACTTTTCTCTCATTTTTCACATAATCTCCACCCACCGCGCCTCTAACCAATCGCTTTGCGTGATGTCTCCTCACCTCACTAAGTCCCATCTCTCGCAAAGTTTGAAACCAATCTTTTTGCCACACCCCCACCCACGCCTTTGCCCAATCGCTTTACGCGATGTCTCCACCATCCATAAATTTCTAAATTTGCGGTAAACTCTTCCTCCTCCCATGACATTCCCCTAATGTAAAAGAGTTGCATTTCGAGTGCTAAGTTGTCAAGTAAAGTTCTCGAGTCTTCTCTGAAAAGTGTTAGAGAGTGAAAATCAAAATGCAATTCGACAATGAGCTCGAAGATCGTATGGAACAGTTTTACGAAGACCTAGAAATGGAACAAGATATCAACGAAGTTCTCAAAGGGTCGCGAGAAAGGTGGAACCAGTTCGCGAGTTTGCAACACGTATCGCCGGTACAATTCCTACGAGATCGAGAACTCGGAATACGTGGAACCGGTGAACGATACATGAGACAAAGTGCCATTTTTCGGTGGAAACCTGTCTATGAGTGGTCGTATCATAGAAAAAAGAAATTATACAAACAACTACTTGAAGAGTGTAAGGAGAGAGGATAGTAAAGAATTCGTACCACGCAACACTGGTGAAACTGCTATTAGTTACTACGCGATGGAAATTGTTGAAAGATCAAGCGTAGCGACAATGTTGAACATGTTGAGATTCCTGCGGGTTTCGGGAAGCATATCGAAGTGATAGCCAGTCACAATGATATAACTATGCAGTATTGTGAGTGTGCAGTCATAAGAGATTAGCGGAGTGGATATCGTTTGAGCAGTACTACGATGAGTACAAGAACTATATAGGTATCCCCTTCAACAGACAAAATTTTGCGATGGAGAACTGTACAATTCATAATCTGGTGTGATGCTGCAAAGTATACGAACAAAAGACGTGCAAGTGTTCGGATCAAACAAGGTATGTAATAGTAAATAAACAAAATGGGTAATTATTTTAGTTTAGGGTCATCATCTCCGATTTGGCTGAAACTCACCAATATTGTGTATTTTGACGCGTAGAAACCGAAAATGAAAGTTAAAATCGTCGCTCTGCCTTGCAAAGCGAGATATTTATCGTTAAAGTTGACGAGTCGAATAGGTTATGAAATCTGTCACTGCGACGAACCGACATGGCAACGTAGCGACATCACATGCTCTGTGACGACATGCGCATGCGTCTTAAGTACTGTAGAGTGCACGAAATTTAAATTTAACGATATGAAACAAATGAAGTGCAATAATGTTAGTATTGTTAGTCACGAAACGATACACAATGTTCGGGCTGATCGAATTTGGCCATTTAACGTATTGCCATACAAAATTAGTGGATTTTTAAATCCAGCATGGTGTTTTGGCATCTACAATGAAGTGTAGTACATGTGGTAATGAGGTGGATATAAATAAAGAAACATTAATGTACCAATGTAACAGACGGTACTATGTAAAAAATGTACACAAGAAACGTGTATCGAAACAGTGTAACTTCAAGAGAAGTGCGAAAAAAGGTACTTGGTTCGACAAAAGTCATCTTGACGTGGCTACAACATGCAAAATTGTTGGATGTTTTTTGATGTTGAGACATCCACGTCAAGATGACACGCAGGATGAAACTGGCGTTTCGTCGGCCACGATTGTGGATTGGTTCAATTTTTGCCGAGAGGTAATTATATTTATACACTATATATTTCAAAACAATATGTGAAAAAATAGTAATATTATTTCTTCTTACAGGTCTGTGTGTTCTGGGCTGAGAAGAATTCTGACAAACTTGGTGGCCCAGGACGCATAGTGGAAATCGACGAGGCAAAAATTGGAAAAAGAAAATACAATCGTGGTCGGCTTATCAAAGGTTAATGGATTTTCGGAGGATATGAGCGAGACACAAAGAAGATTTTTATCGTTCCAGTACAGGATCGAACCGAAGAGACACTCCTGGCGTGTATTAAGGAGTGGATATTGCCAGAAACCACCATCGTGTCAGATTGTTGGAAGTCATATATAATTGTTTAAACAATGAAGGCTTCCAACATCTGACAGTTAACCACTCCTACAACTTCGTCGATCCTGACAGTGGTGAGAAACGTATAAAATTATTACTATACTAAAATAAACCATTGTTACTTTGTGAGTAGTTCTAATAAAATCTTTATATTCACAAGTACGCATACGCAACATATAGAGCGCGTTTGGAGAGAGGTTCGCGGAAATATTCCAAGGTACGGAACGAGAGATAATCACGTCCTTGGATATTTGTGCGAGTATCTCTTCAAATGCGCCTATACCCGCTTGGAACGCATAGAAATCTTCTTTGAGGTCATCGCTGAATTATATCCTCCAGGATCCACTTCTGAGGACCAGCCAGGGACATCCGATGAACCAAGTACCAGCACTGCTTAGATACATCTTTCTTGTGTACATTTTTTACATAATACCGTCTACATTGGTACATTAATGTTTATTTATATCAACCTCATTACCACATGTACTACACTTCATTATAGATGCCAAAACATCTTACTGGATTAAACATCTAGTCTGTGCAATGCATATATATTGTTATATTTATATATTTATTTATATATTTTAATAAATTTTATCGTAATTATGAAGAGCTCCTTCCTCTCCGATTTCGTTCAAATTAGTATGGAATCGAGGTCCACAGGGTTGGTTAGAGTTAGATTAAGTGGAATTAACTTTTTTTGTAATACAGGGTGTCCCATGGGAAGTTGCTGAAAGTAAACGATTGGTTCTCCCCTCCATGACTTCAGAAAGGGTCTTACGGTTAACGGTCGTTCATCTGAGTGTCCGCAGTTTTATTCTGGTTGTGGTAGATGCAAGTCTGTGCGCGTCAAAATGAGTAATCTGACGACGGAAGAAAAGATTTATCTTGTCGAGTGCTTCTTTTCCAGAGGAAAAGTTTATAGCAATGCTTACAGGGGGTTTCGTACTAAATACGGAACACATAAAGTTAAGAGCGAAAACACGCTGAGAAGGTTAGAATTTATTATTTCTTTAAACGTATGCGTTACGTCACTCCAGTTTTTGGCAATAAATCTGCATTAAAATAATGGTTTGCGTTATTTTTATCAGAATTATCGATAATTTTATGCAGTATGGAACTATCCAAGACCATAGACATGATCTACCAGGTCCTTCTGTGTCTGTAGCTGCAGAAGAAAACATTGAAGATATTAAGAAGTATTTTGAAGAGAATCCAAATTCTTCCATTCGGAAAGCTGCCCAAGCTCTTGAAATATCCAAAACAACGTTACACAGGATTTTAAAACATTTCCTGAAAATGCATCCCTATAAAATAACATCGCATCAATTGCTAACCAAACGCGCTATGACGAAACGTGTGGAATTCTGCAAGACGATAAATGGAATGTTTGAAGATGGAGAACTTGATGCAAAATTGATAATTTACACGGACGAAGCACATTTCTGGCTAAATGGTTATGTTAATAAACAAAATTATAGATTTTGGGGGTCGGAAAATCCCAACGTTTCCCTGGCTAAACCTTTACATCCACAAAAAATAACAGCATGGGCTGCGATCTCGGTAAAAGGAATTTATCTGCAATTCTTCGAATCAACAGTCACTGGTGAAAGTTACAAGCAGCTTCTCGAAACACAATTCTTCCCTCATGCAAAAAAAAGAGGCCTGGTCAGAGGATTTCATTTCATGCAGGATGGAGCGACACTACATCGAACCCAGGAGGTCTTCGAAACAATCCATAAAGTTTATGGCAATCGAGTCATCGGTCTGGGATACCCCAAATTTGCCCAGGGGGGGCTAGAATGGCCACCGTACTCGCCGGATTTAAATCCATGTGACTTCTTTCTTTGGGGATACATTAAGGACCATTGTTATGCCGGAAATCCAGAAACAGTGTCACATTTAGTAGTAGCTATTAAAAAAGTCGTCAGCAACATTAAAGACGACATGTTAGAAAAAGTTTTCACAAGTTTTCGTAAAAGAATTAATTTTTGTACAAATTCAGATGGTACACACTTTGAAAATATTTATCATTAGCTTACTTGATTATTAGCATATTTTTCATTAATAAAATAAACTGATAAACAAACATTTTGCTAAATTTTATTTATACCCATTAAAAACTGCAGACTTTCCTCTTTCCAACGCAATTTTTGTTTTTTCAATAACTGCATACGTTTAAAAATGACAGCTGATTAGTTTCAGCAATTTCCCATGGGACACCCTGTACATACAGATTAATTAACACTTAATCTAACTCTAACCAACCCTGTGGACCTCGATAGTGTGTGCGACATTTCTAATTTCGCGCACTTTTACGTCACCGCGCATGCTCGGTTTGTGTGCGCTACGCCTGTAGACCGTCGATATGACAGATTTCCTAACCTGAACAGTTACTAACTTTAACGTTTAATATCTCGCTTTGAAAGGCAGAGCAACGATTTTAACTTTCATTTTCGGTTTCTAAGCGTCAAAATACACAATATTGGTGAGTTTCAGCCAAATCGGAGGTGATGACCCTAAACTAAATAATTACCCAAAATATTTATTCGTATAAAAATATCTGCTTAATATTATTATGTCCTTTATTTTTTAATATCAAAAGGCTAATATTCATAGTCCGTTCTTATTTCCAGACGATCTGAAGTAATGTCTTAAGATGCTAATATGACTGCGTGATTGGTTTCAAATATCTTATGATTGTATTTAAGATGGTCTTAAATCAGAATCAACAATGAATATCGGCCAAAGAGTAATAATAAGGTAATACATTTTCTGGTTTGCATAAATACCCATTGTAGTTGGCGCAATTTGTTCATATCATTAGTTTTGTAGTCCTTTTTTGAAAGAACTTCAGGCGCGTATACTTGGCGGTTTTTTGTACTTTTTTTTAAAAAGGTAATTTTGTTGTGATTTCACACATTTTGTAGTGTGAAGTATGTTATTCTTTTTTATAATATATGAGGAGATGAAAGCCATAGTCCTGTCACTTAAGGATTTTAAAAGTATTAACTTACATGTTTATAAAATATAAAATTATATTAAGTATATTTATGCACAGAAGTTAATATATGCAAGAAAAAAGAGTTTACCCCCGTCGTTTTTTATTTCGTTTAATAAATAAATATAAATATACATTCTGTAAAAAAAGTATTTGGAATTAGTTAATCAACGTCGTCGTTGTCGTCATCGTCGTCGTCGTCGTCGACGTGTCCTCTCACTCACGCCCTCTCGCTCTCTCATTCACTCGCTCTCTCGCCCTTTCGCTCTCTCACTCACTCGCTCTCTCATTCACTCTCTCTCTCTCTCTCTCTCTCCCTCCCTCCCTCTCACTCACTCGCCCTCTCGCTCTCTCATTCACTCGCTCTCTCGCTCTCTCACTCATTCGTTCTCTCGCAAATATATCTTTTCTCACTCCAACTTCTTGCACTACATCGCGTCGTACACTTGTCGTACACCGACCGGCGGAGATGCTGTCCGTATATCCTTGTGACTTACACATGACGGTCGGGTCGATAAGTTAGAGTTTTCTAATGTAGAACCTCTACATATGATCGTTATGTGTGAGTCACACGGATATACCAACAGCATTTTCGTCGGTCGGTATATGTACATGCTATCTGGCGCACGCGAGAAAACCGATATTAGCTGCTACCATCTCGTTGAAAAGAACGAACTGTACAAACGACGATGATGATGATAACGACGACGTTTCTTAAATGAAATTTGCCAATTTCAGACTTTGCATCGCCATATCTCCGCTCGTAGGGCACGTAGAAGAAAATTGAAAACACTTTTATTACATAATTCGACCCCAAGCTATCCATTGAGCCTACTCTGAACTTGATCTGTTCAGCGGTTATTGAGATCTAATAATCTGAGTGTCTGCGAAAGCGTCGCTTCGCGTAATAGTGTCACGGTGCGGTCTCGCTGCGCGTATACTTGGCGCGAGACATTACCGTGTCTCTTGATCATCGTCGTTTGTGCAGTTCGTTCTTTTCAACGAGATGGCAGCAACTAATATTGGTTTTCTCGCGCGCACCAGACATACGCAAGCGAGAACCGCGTACGTGTGCGCTCAGCACTTCGCTGATTGGTTTATCGCTTGTGTGTCATCCCCCCCCCCCCACTACGGTGAGACGTGAGCCGCGGCCGCGATCTGGCTTCAGTACCAGACTACCAGAGATGCGAGATAGCATGTACGACGCGATGTAGTGCAAGAAGTTTGAGTGAGAAAAGGTATGTATGAATGAAGGAAGACCCGGGTGGGGAATCCAAACGCTGCCAAGGAAGACATGAAAGTGCGGTTGGTAATGTTATTGTTTTACAAACAACGAGAGATAAATAATGACCAATAATTGGCAATTAATTGAATTTATTAAATTACAACGTTTCGGTCATACTTCTGACCCTTATCAAGTGAACATGTAAGGAGAAAATTGTGATTGTCAAAACTGAAAATGACAAAATATCAAAGATTGAAATACAATAAGTGTAAACGAATGCAATTAAATGTCATGTAAAATCACTTACATGTATATTACAATGTATGTTGCAATAACAAGGTATAAAACCAAAAAATAAAACGCACGAGAACATTGAAAAACGCGAGACAGACAGTCCAGCGGTAGAGAGCGAACTGCGGATATAAAACTTATAACGCCGTCAAGATGTTATCATATATATCGTGAAGACCTTCCATGTCCTTTTGCAGGTTGATAGTATTTGTGTGTCGTTTTATGAAAAACATTTCAGCAACCTCTCTCTTCTTAGTGTGTTCCTCTTGATGCAAAATAATTGGATTATTCCAATTAAAATCATGGTTTATATTAGAACGGTGTGCACTAATTACAGAGTGATTACTGAAATGTTTCCTAATATCAGATCTATGTTCTTTTATACGTGTGGTTAAGTTTCTTTTCGTTTGTCCTATATATATTGCGTCACAGTTAGAACAATCCAGTTTATATACAACTCCTGTTTTTTGTAAATTATGTATTTTGTCCTTGCCTTTCTTAATCAAACATTTCAATCCATTAAACACACTGTACACAACGCCAAAGCCACATTTTATCAAGACTTGACATATATTGACACTATACTCATGATAAGGAATAGTTATGAAACATCGTTTTTTTGAATTGTCACAATCATTCCTTAATTCATTTGAAATATTGCGGCCATCGCCACGCACAATGTGCCTAACTCTTCGATCGATGTATCTATTAATGAAGTCTAATGGGTAGCAGTTGTTAATTAAAATATTTTTAATCAAGTCAATGTTCGTAGAGTGATAACGGTCATAAGAAAGTAATAAAGCGCGGTCAACCAAATTAAATATAACACCAATTTTATGTTGTAACGGATGGTTAGAAAAAAAGTTAATGTACCTATTTGACGAAGTCGGCTTTCTATACCAGTTAGTAATTAATTTATTATTATCTCTAATGATCGTCATGTTAAGGAAGTTAATCGAACCACCAATCTCACGCTCGACTGTAAATTTAAGCCTAGGGTGATAGCTGTTGAAAGCCATAAGAACAACATCGCTCTTATCCCTAGGGAGAATGGTAATGACATCATCAACATATCTATAATATACTGTTACATCAAAGTTTAGCAAACCTAAACAATGAGTCTCCAGATCCTCCATAACTATGTCAGCAAGAATTGGAGAAAGGGGGGATCCCATTGGACAGCCAAAGACCTGGTCATAACTTTGTCCATTAAAAACAAAAAAGGTCGAGTTCATAATTAAGTCCAAGGCATATAAAAATTGATCAACATTTAGTTTAGTCTTTTCTTTAATATAATGCTATCTTTTTCGAATCTCCTCCTTAACTAAAGCAGTAGGAACATTATTATATAAAGCTACTACATCAAGAGACAAAAGAATCTCAGTCGAATCTATTTGAGTGTTATGGATAATCTTAACGAAGGTCCAACTATCCTTCACGTAAGATTTCGGTTTAGGAATTGCGTCATGTAAAATGTTGTGAAAGTATTGGGACAAATAATAAAGAGGGCTACCTACAGTCGAAACAATAACACGAAGAGGGTACCCGGGTTTATGGATCTTTGGAAGTCCATAGCATCAAGGTAAATTTCCAAAGGTGACATAAAGATTCTTATATGTGTGTTCATCAATTATTTGGTTATCAAGCCATGCCTTAGTCAGCCCGTTGAGTTTCGTAATGGTACGTTGCGTAGGATCTTTGTCGATCTTCTTATATGTGGAAGTGTCATTCAAGATGTCCAAGATGTTTGATTGCTGTAAGTAGCTCTATCCATGATGACAGTAACCTGTCCTTTATCCGCTTTGGTTACTAGTAAGTCATGGCTGTTGTTCAAAAACGACTTGCATATATGAAATGCATTAGATATGTATTCATCGATGTGTTTAACATGCCGTTTGGTGGTTAAAATTGTATGGAGAGAGTTAGCAATGGAGCACCTAGTATCGTTAACAATGTCATTTGTTAGTTTAAAACTCTTCGTCTCAAAATTCTTAATGATTGTAAGAGAAAAATTGATCCGATCAATTACCAAAGCGATACTTTTTTACAGAATGTATATTTATATTTATTTCTTATAATAAAAAAGAATAACATACTTCACACTACAAAATGTGTGAAATCACAACAAAATTACCTTTTTAAAAAAAGGTACAAAAAACCGCCAAGTATACGCGCCTGAAGTTCTTTCAAAAAAGGACTCTACAAAACTAATGATATGAACAAATTGCGCCAACTACAATGGGTATTTAGGCAAACCAGAAAATCTATTACTTTATTATTAGAGGAAAGTCCCCGATTATGAGATACCATATCAATTTTGCCGAATGTAAGGAAATCTATAGGCAGAATTTAAAAATGTAATACGTTATCTTGAAGAGAATTTAATAAGCTTTAGGTTGGTGAAAAGAAAAATCTAATTTAAATATTACTTTTTCTGAAAATTAAAAAAATTTGAAAAAAGAGCTTTACGCAAGATCGCGAAAGTGTGCTCCTAATATAAGATACCTTGAGAAATCGGTGTTAAAAGTGCAAAATACATCAGTATTGCAAGTAAAAAACTTTATTAGATATTTTTATAAAATTACTGCCACAGCCTTCGCCAAATCTTCACGATTTCACTGTCGACGCTTCCTCATTTCTCTAACCTCCATAGTCAGATTCTATAAAAATTAAATACACAAAACTTCGTAATATAAATTCGTATTAACTTTTCTTTAACCTTAACGTAGTATTTTCTTTCTTTTTATTACACTACATAATCTTCATATTCGAGCAATAATTATCTCATATTAAGAGTACCCTGAATATCTCATTATACGAGCCACACGCCTAGCGGTTCTGCGATCATGAAATCTAACCTCTATAATTAAGCAATTCAACAAATCGCGTATTTTCTGTTACTACGATTCTACTCTATTATTGCATACTGAATTTATTGCCAACCATTTCTCTATTATGTAATAAACAGGGTTTAAAGACTTACCTTAAGTTCCTTTGACATGTTCACAATTCCACAAACCTTTTCTTGCAAAGGCTAAACGCAATAACGAACAATGAATTTTTCACTAAATACATTTTACACCAAGAGTAATAAGTTCATGGTGGAATTAACAGATGGTGCTCACTAGTTTAGCAGAAACTCCATTATCTCATATTAGGAGCATATCTCATAATAGGGGATTCTCCTCTACTCTTTGGCCGATATTCATTGTTGATTCTGATTTAAGACCATCTTAAGTACAATCATAAGATATTTGAAACAAATCACACAGTCGTATTAGCACCTTAAGACGGTACGAATTACATCCGTACCATTATCAACGGGTCCAGGAACTTCGTGCGGGAGATTATGAGCAACGAATACGTTTCTCTGAAGATATTTTTATTCTTCGTAATTAACGGCGATTTCGTACATTATTAATTATTGGCGATTTTTGTATTATTAACCATTGGCGAAACATGCAGAATTCCTTGCAAACTGTCAGGTGGATTTTTCTTTCCCTGACCGCATTTTGTGGACAGACGAGGCTACGTTTACACCAAACGGGATATTCAACTCTCGCAATTTTGTTATGTGGCAAGGGGAAAACCCGCATGCCATCCGCGTTGGATGTTTTCAACATCAATGGAGTATAAACGTATGAGTAGGAATAATCGGAAATCAAGTGGTAAATAAGCTTATGAGTTACTTAAAGAAGATTTCCTGTTGCAACTTTCCCTAAATTTTTTGTCTTTGATTTTCAGATTGGTCCGTTCTTTCTCCCGCCACGACTCGATGGACACATTTATCACGATTTCCTGGAAAATCGGCTGCTAGTGCTACTGGAAGATATTCCTCTGGGCATACGAACGCAGATGATTTTCCAGCAAGACGGGGCTGCTGCCCATTTTTCACGACAAGCACGTGAAATTTTAAACGCGCGTTTTCCGGGAAGGCGGCTGGGCCGTGGTGGCCCAATCGCTTGGCCGACACGATCGCCAGATCTTAACGTCTTAGACTATTTTCTCTGGGGCTACGTTAAGAGTTTAATAGAGCACCGGCGTGATGGTACAGAAAATGAAGTACGAGAAGCAATTATCGCGGCCTTCAATACCATTACGCCGGAAATGGTGCATCGTGCAACGCGCAACATTATTCGAAGAGCCGAACTTTGCATAGAGCAACAAGGAAGGCACTTCGAACAGTTGTTACATTAAGTAGTGAAAGTGGACTAAGCCTACTGGGGAAACCACTTTAAAAATAACGCACTGTGCTATCTACCGCAAGGTGGTGAGGAAACGATAGCTCAAACAATTTTTCGAGAAAAGAAGAATGCGAATCAATTATCAGCGCGGGGCCCTAGCGTCACGCGCCGTTTCTGCTCGTTTGTCAGCGCGCTCCATTCCTCCTCATTGCGCCGTACCCCGCATCCATACTCGCCGCGCTGCGCGTCATATGGCACGCTCCTCCTTCACCGCACGCTTTCGGAGCTCAGCCGTTCGAGACGCGTTCTAATTCGGTAACTTTAATTATTAATATCTCTGTTAATATTGCGAAAATCGCAAAATAGTACAGGACTTTTTGGTTCAGTTCAACCTGGGCTATATGCCATTAACGGATTGTACGGAGTCACTGAGACACCCTGTATACATATATGCATATATAGGGTGTCCCATTTTAAAGTTTCCCCTAAAATATTTCAGAAACAGTGCGTTAAATCGGAAAATGTTTCAAAAAAAAGTTTTGTGACTTCGAGGGGGACATAAGACGATACTATTGGTTTGACCTTGGGTGGCGTTGTCAAGGTCATATGGAGTTCAACTTTGTTTTTTTAAACGGAACCCCATACTTTTTATTGCAGATTCTGATTCTTCGTCGAAAAGTAAGTAACTTTTGTCGGAAACATTGTTTTTAAAAACGACCTCCTTATCCCGAAAACTCAGGTTCAAATTTAGCGGACCAATGATAATACTCGCTTTATAACAGATACTAAAATTTTTTTTAGTATTTTACTGTTTACCATCAGCATGTGCGTGCGTATGCGTGTATTCTACATTCAGCCAACTAAGGCAAGATCAATCACAGATCCGGCCAGTTAAAGCAAGATTGATCACAGATCCGGCCAGTTAAGGCAAGATCGATTACAGATCCGGCCAGTTAAGGCTAGATCGATCACTGATCCAGCCAGTTAAGGCAAGATCATGCCGTTATGTAGTCAATTAAGGCCAAGTAAGGTAGTCGTAAATTAGTTTTGTAGGTCGTCTCTCTGCTAATCTGATGAGATGTTCAAACGTCACAATCGAATCTTGGCCCTTTCTTTATTGATGGTACATTAAATGGTCAAAAATATGCTGATTTGTTGTCCCAACAATTACCAAACTTATTGGAAGAGGTGCCGTTAGAAACTCGTTTACAAATGTGGTATCAGCATGATGATTGTCCGGCTCATAACGCACGTGTTGCACGTACAGTTTTACACGAAATGTTTCCGGAACGCTGGATAGGACTCTTCCTATCTGATATGTCCTCCTCTGAGGACATATCAGTTGGCCAGCACGTTCTCCTGATTTGAATCCTTTAGACTTTTTTGTGAGGAATGTTACAGAACACTGTTTACAATGATGTACCAACTACATAAGAGAACATGAGAGAGCGCATTTTGAATGCATGTGCTAGTATTAATTCAGAAATGATAGAAAGGGTAAGAGTATCATTTGTGCATTGTATTAGAAAATGTATTGAAGTCGGAGGTCATCATTTCGAACACCTCCTTAAATAAATTTTTGTGTTGAAGAGCATAAAGTTTGATTTTTCTGTTTCCCGCGTTCAAGATCATTTAAAGGTCATATTGTCATAGGTCGCTGAACTCCTCTCGATGTTGGCTATAAAATTGCGCAAACAAAAATATGTAGGTCCATTTCAAAAAATTATCTTGACCTTTGAATCTCCGAAAAAAATAGTCTTGAAAAACTTTTTGTTCTGTCATCATGATAGCCCCTTCGAACGGTGCAACTTTTTCCTTAGACATTTTTTCGTATCATCAAAAACAAGTGAAATATCTAAGATGATCGATTTAAGTGGACAACCCTGTATATAAATTTGGTAAAACTCCTGTTTAGGGGAGGCTGCTCCAATGACTTTGACCTTGACATATGTTGTCAAGGTTACCCTCCTGAGTAATGTAAAAAAGATTTTAACCGTCGCTCGTTGTTTATTAAAAAGTTATTAACAAAAGAAGTTTAATGATTTTGCACGAATTTTCAGTTGTCCACGTGAAGCAAGTACGTGACTTAGATATATATTACAAAGATCATCCTCCTGAGTAATCTGCAGAAGGGTTTAGTCATCGCTCGTTGTTTATTAAAAAGTTATAAACAAAAAATGTTTAATAATTTTACACGAATTATACGTTTCGGTACTACGCTCGTTTTCAGCCCGCTTCGTGGGAGGACGGGGGGGAAGGGCGAAGCACTGATCCACGCATGTACTTTGCAAAATAACAAACGGGATAGTTAGGTTAGATTAGGTTAGGTTAGGTTTTTCAAATAAAGGAATATCCTCTTTATTCATTGAAATTTCAAAGCGTATTTATTTTATCTAATGGATACAGCGAACTCATTATCTCAAAAAGGCATCAATGCGTTCATGAAAATTATATATTTTCTTGAAGAAAAATTTAGCAAGATAATGTGTAAAGTGGTAATCCCGTGTGCCATAGCACGGAAGATTTGCTCTCATGTCCCTCTACAATCTTCCTATGTTCTGCGTATGAACACCTGTTTCTGGATCCACAAAATTGGTTATATGATTCACTGTTTGATGTGTATAACTGTTTTCATTATTTATAGAATCATATACACGCCATTTGTCTGTGTAAATAATTGAACCAGGAGCAACATATTTCCGGATGAGTGGCAATAATGTTTCGGTACTTCGGTTTGGTACAGGCAAAATGAAAATGTTCGTACTATTCCTTTCAATTCCACCAAAAAACCATTGTCCTCGTATTATACGTCCGGCATTGTACTTCCTTTTTCCTACTTTTGCCTCATCTATTTCAACAATTTTATTTATTCCACCAATTGGTTTTTTTTTCGTTAAAAGCCGTTGTTGAAGCAACTAAAAATAATTTAGCAAATAAACACGCAATAGTACTTATGAATAAAGTAATAAAGTAAAAATGTTTTACTTACCTCTCGACAAAAATTTGTCCAATCGACTACAGCGCTATCATTTAATTGCAACTCAATTTTCAAAAATTTGTATCGTGGTGGCTGTAGCATTAAAAAATATCCAATAAAACGACAAATTTTCGCTAAATCTATGTGCGTTCGTGAGAACCATGTTCCATGAAGTGCACTGATTTTAAAATTGCAAGTTACTTTTCGTCGCTTTCGACCTTGAATAATTTTATAATAGCTCTTTGTGCAATGGAATATATGATTTTCTGAACTGTTTAACAGTAATAACACGTTTTCAAATCTTGGACACTTTATTTCTCGACGAATAACTTTCTTGTCACACAAAAAGTTCCACAGAGATTCAAAATTGTGTGTCATGTTGAGAAATTCGTGCAAACGCATGTTGAAAAACAGCTAAATAACCTGGTTAGGGTAGGTTAGGTTAAGTTAGATTAAAGCAGAGAATACTTTGTATTTAACTGTTTCAAAGTGTACCGAAGTGTATGACATACTACCTATGTGATCACGGTCACGGTGACGAGGTCACGGTCGAAGAAACCAAAACAAAACAGTATGCTCAGGTGTATAGTAGATATTTGAGTATAAGGCCGGAGACACAATGGTAGGCAACAGGCAAGAGGAACAGGGAATAACCAATCGTGTTGCTCGAATATTGAAAAATTCGAGACGAAGAAAGAGTGCTCGACGCGTTTCATGAAAACCCTGGAATCAGCGTACATCGTACGGCACTCGAATTTGATCTTTCGCGGTACGAGGTGCATTCCATCTTACGGCAAAATGAGTTGCACCCGTACCATTACCAACGAGTGCAACATATTTTACCGAGGGATGTAGAACAACGAATATACTTTTGCGAAGGTTTGTCATTATCAACTTTTTATATTCACGATAATTTGAAAATGTACTAACCGTCGAAAAACCATACGCAGGATTTCTCGCACAATGTCGACGGAATGTCTCTTCCCGACATTATTTTATGGACGGACGAATCAACGTTCACACCAAACGGCGTGTTCAATTGCCGCAATTTTTTGTATTGGGCAGATGAAAATCCTTATGTCGTCCGTCAAGGCGCATTTCAATATCGTTGGTCCATTAACGTTTGGGCGGGAATAATCGGCAATCAAGTCGTAAGTTTAAGTTGAAAGAAAGCAATTTCTCCTGCTGTTTAAGTAAAATATGTTCGTTTATACTTATTATTTTCAGATTGGTCCATACTTTCTGCCACCGCGTTTAACCGGCGATATTTATAGAAATTTTATAGTGAACGAATTGCCGATACTTCTCGCGGATGTGCCTCTTCACATACGAAGACAATTAATATTTCAGCACGACGGGGCTCCGGCTCATTTTAGTCGTCAAGTACGCGAGGTGTTAGACGTGCATTTTCCCGATAGGTGGATAGGTCGTGGTGGCCCTATTATCTGGCCGGCACGGTCGCCAGACTTGAACGTGTTAGATTTTTTGTATGGGGACATATAAAAAATGTAATCGAGCACCAGCGTAATGGTACAGAAAACGAGGTACGTGAAGCTATTGTTGCGGCCTTCAATACTATTACGCCGGACATGGCGCACCGTGCCACACGCGATATTGTACGAAGAGCCGACCTCTGCGTACGAGAAAGGGGACGACATTTCGAACAATTCAATTAAATTAATCGAATTAAATAATGAGAGTGGATTAGGCCTACCGGGGAAACCACTATAAAAAACCGCACCGAGCTATCTACCGCTAGGTGGTGTGGAAATGATAGCGTATCATTTCCTTGTTATTAAAAATACCGCGCTGGAAAATTATTGTTTCCTCGTCGGCAATGTACGGAAAGCACAAATACATAATAGATTCTCGGCGCGGTATCATATGTCACGCGCCGCGCTTCGCGAGTCGCTCGCGGTTCCCCCCTCGCCCCTCTCTTCTTGACTCCGTCTCTCGCTCTCAGCTATACCGAAAATAGTAAACAGATACGCCTTCTATATCTCCCGAGTCTGGCCTAACGCTTTCAGCGCGTTTATTGGCTCAGACGTATATGTTAATAACTTAATAACTATTGCGAATTTCGAAAAATAGTATGTGACTTTTCTTCTCGGTTTACTTCTATCTACCTGTACTTTCCATCTGAGTCACTTTATTTCGGATACCCTGTATGTCAAGGTCAAGGTCAAGGTCATTGGGGCTGGCTCCCCTAATTGGCATATTTACCAAAGTTATTAACAAAAGAATTTCGAAAGTATCTCTTGTTCGTTGAAATGCTCTCTTTGTGTGGAAACATTGCCGCTGTGTTTACATACTACAGTTCTATATACGGTGTCAATAAAATCTATAAGCTACCAATAACATTTCAACGAACAAGCGATACTTTCGAAATTCTTTTGTTAATAGCTTTTAATAAACAACCTAACAAGTTAGGTTAGGTTAGGTTGAGTCTGGTCGAGTATCTTGAGGTGTACGGACGTGCTTTCGTACCGCTCCGTGCCTTCAGGCTTATTCGGGCGTTCTTTTACCACTTGCGGTTTTAATATTGTGTGTTTTTAGTAGTTTCGCACGTGCTTTTCACGAATCTCGTGGAGTTTTGCCGAAATTTCGACGGATTTCCGAGATTTTCTGTCGAGGTGCTGAGGCGGCCATCTTTAGGTTAGCTCGTTCGACATCGCAGTCGGATATTTCGCGTTTTCGGACATCGCGAGTGTTTTTCGTGTGCGCGACGTGCTTTTTCGGCTTTCCTGACGGCTTTGGGACACTCCGGTGCCCAAGAGACATTCCAGGAAACCATTTTTCCTGTGGACGTGCTTGCCGTGCTGTCTCGTGACAGTTAACGGTCACTCGCCACATCGGGACGTCGTTTTTGATATTTATAGCGTTTGTTCGTGGTTGTGCGGTTTTTCGGGAGTGCGGTTAACGTGCCCGGTGCCTGTGCATTTGCGTTTTTGCGTGTACGAAGCGTGTGGGACTTCGTTCTTTTTTGGCGGCAGTTTTTCGGCGCGAAGCGGGTTGCAGCCGCCATTTTGGTGTCCAGCCCGCGTTTTTTTAGGCCGGTTTTCACCAACGGTGAGTTGAATAAGTTTTTTGGATTTTTCCCTATCTAGGGGCTTTCCCCTAGGTTAATGTTTTTGTCGTTTTTACGGTTTTTATGTGTTTTGGTGGGTAGTTTGTTAATCCGTTAAGTAGTATTGTTCGGTATTCGGTCGTGATTAATTTTCGCGGGCCTAGGGAATTTTCCCTAGGTCTAGTTATTTTTTTGTTTTTGGCTGATTTTCGCCTTTGTTGTGTTTTTTTGTGCTTTCCGCAATGGCTAGCGTGTATGATCAGGAGGAGCCTCTTCCACCGGAGAGCCCCTTCTCTGGCATGCCTATGCCGGACGAACCGAGCACTTCTAGTGCTTGTGCTGTGTCTCCTTCTCAGGAGGCCCCCCCTGACGTAGGGGTTGCTGATGCGATTGACCGTACTGATGTCGTTGCGTTCTCTGATGATGACGATATGTCTGTTAGTTCATACATGTCGCAAGTGTCTGGCGCTTCTCATGCTTTGCGTGCTAATAAGCACAAGAAGCGTAAGGCTTTTAACCGCCTTTCTGATGATGATTCGGACGGGGCTGTATCCTTCCGTCCTTGCGATGACGCTACGTCTTCGCATGACACTTGTGCGCGTATCGCTGCGTACGCCGATCAGGTTGACGACATCCGCAAGCGGAGCGGTAAAATGCAGGGTAAGCTGAGCGGGGATATGAAACAGCTCCTCCGCAAAATAAAGGATGCCACTTTTATTTTGGCTGGCCGCGGCAGCCCTGATGAGGCTGACCATTTGCGCCGCTCTTTGACCTCCCTACAGCGTGAGGTCACTGCGCTTCGTGATGCTAATACGCATTTGCGACGCGCGTATGATGAGGCTATGGCGAAGGCGTCTATGCCGCCTCCGCCGGCTCCTCCTGTGAAGTCAAAGCCGACTATCGTCGCGAATGATTTGTGTCCGACGGTTAAACTTGTGCGAATGGACCCACCGGCCCGCGCGACTGTTGTTCCCCCTCCCGTGGGCGTTAAGGAGCCCGCCGCTCCCTCCTTCGCCCGATGTACAGACTATTACGGACACGGTTGTCCAGACGGTTATGGCTGCGTTACGCCAGCGGGGTGTGCTTGGTCCGCGTACGCGAAGCGCGTCTCGTAGTACTAGTCGAGGGTGTTGTCAGCCCTTTCGAAGTGCGTCGCGCAGTCAACGCCGCGATACCCGTAGTTTAACTCAGCCTGTCGCGTATGTGGCTGATTTGTATTATTCGCCGCCTGGCCCGGTGCCGTGGTATGATACGTCTTTTGATCGCGATTATGATCGCGATTACCCGTCGATGGGTTGTCAAGGTCCTCCGGCTGCGTATGCCGGGGCTCCTCTTTCCGACGTGTATGATTCGCGTTACGGTCCCCTGTCTTCGTACGCGGGGGCTGCTCGCCGTCCGGCTAGTCAGCCCTGTCTTCCTGCGGCTACACGAGGATCAGCGGATCCTCAGCGCCCATCGCGTGATCGTCGTCGTCCCCCTCGTACGTCCGTTGTAACGGTTACGCGCGCGGAAAACGGGCCTTCGTATGCGGCCACGCTTACGCAGGCAAATCGAAGTTGCCTGATATCGGGTTGGAGAAGACTCGCGTCCGGTATACGAATACTGGCGCCCTTCTTATCGAGGTAGGTGGTCCTGATAACAGGACCAAGGCGGATGCGCTCGCGGGGCATCTCCGGGAGATGCTTCAAGATGGTGCAAAGGTAGGTCGCCCTGTAAAGATGGCCGAGCTCCAGTTCGTGGGGTTGGACGAATCGGTCACGTCCGGGGAGGTTGCGCAGGTGGTTGCGCAGATCGGCGAGTGCTCGCCACATGACGTTCGCGTCGGCAGTATTCGGCCGCTGCGCAACGGCCTGGGGATTGTGTGAGCGCAATGCCCGCTCGCGGCGGCGATCAAAGTTTCCAACCAGGGCAAGGTGCGCCTTGGATGGATGCTGGTGCGCGCGGAATTAATGAAGGCTAAGCCTTTATGTTGTTTCCGATGTCTTGAGGTCGGCCATGTTGCGCAGGGCTGCACACGTTCGGATCGTACAGACGTGTGCTTCCGGTGTAATGCGCCGGGCCATAAAGCTTCGACGTGTACGGATCCGAGTCCAAGTCGTCTTTTGTGCCGGGAGACCGGGTTGCCTGCTGAGCACCGCGTGGGGAGTGCGCAATGTCAGCCGGCCGTGGCTGACGCGCGAAGGGCGGGACGGGGGGCTGCCCCACCTGCTGGTTCCCGTTCGGCTCGTTAATGAATTTGTTGCAGTTTAACTGCAATCACTCGAAAGCTGCCCAAGACCTGGCCTTTCAAACGATGGCGGAGCGCGGTGCTCCCATCGCTTTGTTCGCGGAGCCATATCGAGCTGCTGGAGCTGGGAAGTGGGTCTCCAGCCTCGACGGGACGTGCGCGATATTTTTGAGTTCGAGGTCGTCGTTTTCGTGTTTGTGGACGCCGCGCCATCGGGGCAACGGGTTTGTTTCGGTCGAGGTTAACGACTTGCTGCTTGTGGCGTGTTATTTCTCGCCCAAGCCGCAGCGGGATTTCGAGCGGTTTTTGTCGCACCTTGAGAACGTCGTGCGCGTGTTCTCGCACCGTAAGTTACTCGTGGCCGGCGATTTTAACGCTCGTTCGGTTGAATGGGGGGATACGCGGACTTCAACTCGCGGTGAGTGTTTGGGTGAGTGGGCGGCATCTTTGTCGCTCCACCTCCTTAACCGGGGTATTATCCCCACCGTAGATCGGTACCAGGGTCGTTCGATCGTCGACCTTGCGTGAGGCTCTTCCGCCCTTCTTCCGTTCCTGTCCGCATGGCAGGTCCTGGAGAATGAGTCGCTGTCCGATCATCGGATGATCCTTTTGCGGGTCGACAAACTTACCGCTCGACGCGAACGCGATATTGTGGTAAGGGACATTCGTTGGTCCCTTAAAAAGCTTGATAAGGAGAAGCTCGACACCATACTGGCGTTTGCGACATGGTTCTCGGGCGCGGTGGATGCCGGCGTGCCTGTCGATGATCGGGCTGCTGATCTTGTGACCAGGGTCGCGGATCTGTGTGACGTGATCATGCCGCGGGTCCGCCGTCCCGTGGACCGTCGCGGCGTCTATTAGTAGGGTGGGGAGCTCTCTCAGGCTCGTTCGACGGTTAACGCCGCACGCCGTAAGTATACGCGTGCGCGTCGCGGCCGGAATGCCGCTCGGATGTTATTGGCGCGGCAGACTTATGTCGCCGCGCATAAATCTTATCGCCAGCTCATTGTTCGTGCCCAGGAACGCGCGTGGGCTGAGCTGCTTGGGGAAGTGAATGCGGATCCGTGGGGCCGGCCCTATCGCATAGTTTTGAAGAAACTCCGTAGTTCGGGCGGACCTGCACCCCTTGCGCTTATGATGTCACCGGATGCGCATCGTATTATTTCGGGGTTGTTTCCCCTCGCACCGGATATCGTAGCTTCACGCGCTGTCGCCACTATTCCGTTGTCCCAGCCTCCTTCCGAGGACTGGGACGCGCCGTACGCGATAACCGCGGCGGAGATCGCGCGGTGTATTACCAGGGTTGGTCGGCGCAATACTGTCCCTGGTCCGGCCGGAATACCGGGTCTTATTTGGCGACACCTGCTTCGCTCTGCCCCTGACGAGACGATTTCTGTCCTTAACCAGTGTATCGCCTCGGGTGTGTTCCCCGCTCGATGGAAGCAGGCCAAGTTGGTCCTGCTGAAAAAGAGCGGCCTCCCGGACGGTGATCCAGGTGGGTACCGTCCCATCTGTCTCTTGGATGAGGCTGGCAAGGTCTTCGAGCGCACTATCGCTCTGCACCTTACGGAGCATGTCGCGCGTTGCGGTGGTATTAGTCAATACCAATACGGTTTTTGCGTCAATCGGTCGACGTGTGACGCTTTGCGTTTTATGGTTAGGACGGTTCGCGCGTATACCACAGCGGGTGGTTTTTGTGTCGCCGTTTCTTTAGACATTAAGAACACCTTTAATACTCTTCCGTGGCCCGTGATCTTAGCCGCACTTGAGGACTGGCACGTTCCTGCCTACCATTGACATTTTGCGTTCTTACCTGTCCGACCGGTGGGTCTACGCGGTGTTAGGTGATGGCTCTGTCATTCGACACCAAGTCGAGTGCGGTGTCCCGCAGGGTGCGGTGCTGGCCGCGCTTCTCTGAATCGTCACGTACGACCAGGTGTTGCGCACAGCACTGCCGCCGGATTGTTTTTTGTCCGGATTCGCTGATGATACTACCCTCCTCGTGGGGGGTCGCGATGAACGCGAGATACGCGCGCGTGCGACTCTAGCAGTCTCGCTTGTGTTGAACGCCAGTAAGCGTCTTGGTTTGCAGGTCGCGCCTTCGAAGACAACCGCCGTGGTCTTCGGACGCCCTGCCCTGTTTTTTGCGAAGCGCGGGCTCCCCGTGGATGACGTGGTGGTGCTTCACCCCCGTCATCAAGAGTCTTGGCGTTCAACTAGATCGTAAGTTTTTATTTATCCCGCACGCCGAATACGTCGTGGAAAAGGCTACCCGGGTCGCGAACGCGCTGTCACGGCTGATGCCCAACCTCCGCGGGCCCAGCGAAGACAAACGTCGTTTATACGTGTATACTGTGTTGGTTATCCTGCTGTACGCGGCCCCCGTGTGGGCGCAGCGGGATATGCCTCGTCGCGTCAAAATGCTGATGAACCGGGTTCATCAGCGTTTGTGCGCTCGCATCGTGTCGGCGTACCGTACCGTCTCGGATACGGCGGTCGATATGCTGGCTCGCGTTCCACCGGTGGAGTGTCTGGCCGAGGGACGTTCGTGGGGCTTTGACCACTTTTTAACTATCCGAGGGACACGCTACACAGTGACTCCCGTGGATCACCGACTCCGTGCGCGTTTGCGTAAGCAGGTGCACGACAGGATCCGCGAGCGTTGGAAGACTGCCATCGCTGCGATGATCCCCGCAGACCTGGGGGTTCCGATGTCGGCGCCTTCTCCTTCCGGTCTTCGACCAATGGATGGATCGCACCCACGGCAGGCTTAATTACCACGTCACCCAGTGGTTCAGCGGTCACGGAGCGTATAACTCCTTCCTTGTCCGTATCGGCAGAAGGGAGTCGGATGAGTGTCCATATTGTTTGGCGTCCCTCGAGAACGCCACCCACGTATTGTACTCATGCCCAGTTTGGTGTGATTACAGGGCTTCCATCGACCCACCCGGAGGCAGCCTCCCGACGGCTTAGTGGCGACTGGTCAGCCGCATGCTGACCAGCAAGGAGTAGTGGAGCAGGGTGGCGGAGGTCATCTCCACCATCTTCATGCTCCGCGAAGAAGACGGCCGCGAAGAGGAGCGGCTGTTGTTGGCTGCACAGGCCGCAGTCGACAGGGGCGTAGTTTAGATAACTAACCCGGCAGCGTGACCCATCCGCGGTGTTTGTACGGTTTTGGTTAGGGTGGGGCATTCTGCCCAGTTGTGGCAGGGTTGTTCCGATTTTTTTTTATGGACGTGCGCAGTCCGGTTGGGTGGGGGGGGGGGTGATGGCCGAACCTCCTGGGGGCCAGGGGGCTCACAGGGGGACGTAGGTCGCATAATATCACCCATTTTAGCCGGGAGCGTGGAACCGGTGGGGGGCCCTGATGTATTGCGCATTTTAGTTCCGCGGCTCCCTGTGAGAGGTTTGGATGGTGGGATTAAAAAAAAGGTTAGGTTAAAGCAGAGAATACTTTGTATTTAACTGTTTATGCTTTTGGTTAGAGTGAAGAATACTTTGTACTTATATTAAAAGAAACTATTCTATATATTAACGATTCACTTTAAATGACTTTCCTTCCTTCGTTCATATACATATTCGTCGTTAATATCTTTCAATATTCAAAACTAGATGGCGTTTGTTCCTCGCGCGCTTCGCGCGCTCGGTATTTTTAGAAGCTGCAAGACGATTGCACATAGCCTATGTTACTCAGGACGATCTAAGCTATCCACCAGTGAAAGATTTTTTCAAATCGGTTTAGTAGTTTCTGAGATTACCTCGAACAATGGAACAAACTTTACCTCTTTATATATTAGTATAGATATAGATAACTACTATATTTGCAAAATTTCTTTTGTTAATAACTTTTTTTTAGCTGTCCACGTGAAGCAAGAACATGATAATGACATATATTACAAAGGTCACCTTCCCGAATAACCCGCACTAGGTTTTAGTTGTCGATCGTTGTTTATGAAAAAGTTATTAACAAAAGAAATTTCGAAAGTATAGTAGTTATTTTGAATATTGAAAGATATAAACGACGAATTTGTATATAAACGAAGAAAGGAAAGTCATTTAAAGCAGTGAATTGTTAATATATAGAATAGTTTCTTTTAACCCATTAACGCCTAACAAGCTCGAAGTCTTTGCTCATTTTCCAGCCTCATTCTCGGAAAGAATCACGAAGTATATTTTTACCAAAACAATGATTCTTACTATTTTTGAGTGTGCTCTTCCGAATTCCGAGGTCAAAATTGAGCCTCCGTGCCTCAGAACAAAAATATAGCATATTAAATATAAAAAAACATCAAAAAATTGAAGACTTTGTGACGCAGCTATTGCTACGTCACAGTTGTCTTAAGCGACAGCTAGCAGCGCAGCGCCTGCGGCTCCGCGGACTGCCATACGCCAGGCTCCACCAAGCGCCGCGGCCCCGCCAAGCACCGCGACCCCCGGACCACGGGTCCGGGGGTATATAAGCGCGAGCCGCGAGACCACCGGTACCATTCTCGGGCTAGAGCTCTCCCGCTCTAGCTGTCCTAAGCCTGCGAGACGAGCAACAGTTCCTAAGCCTGAGTCTTGAGCAGCATCTCCGCCGAAGCCTGCAAGTTGAGCAGCACCTCCACCGCTAATTCTGCGTAATGAGCAGCACTCCGCCTAATCCGGCGTATTGAGCCGCACTCCACCTAAGCCGGCGTACTGAGCCGCACTCCACCTAAGCCGGCGTACTGAGCCGCACCCCGCTTAAGCCGGCGTACTGAGCCGCACTCCGCCTAAGCCTGCGTTCTGAGCAGCACCGACCCGAGTCCCCGCCAAACCTTCGCGCCTTCCGCGTTACCGCGAACCCACCGCCAACGCTCTGCCGCGTACTCCGAGTCTCCGCGACTCCATCGCTTAGGCGTAAGAAATCCGCCGCGTATTCCGAGTCATCGCGACTCCACCGAGTATTCCGAAGTCACCGCGACTCCACCACGTGTTCCGAAGTCACCGCGACTCCACCGCGTATTCCGAAGTCACCGCGACTCAACCGCGTATACCGAGTCACCGCGACTCCACCGCTTAGCCGTAAGGTTCCGCCGCGTATTCCGAGTCACCGCGACTCCACCGCCTAGTGATAAGCCTCCATGTAACTGTATAATTTATCAGCTACGGAATATATTGCTTTCTTTTCCCTAAAAGGTCTATCGATTCACTGCCTTCCCTGTCGCCACGGTTTCACCGACTCTCGGTAACTCGCGAGCTGTCCGTTCACTCGGAGCACGTTACAACTTTTTTTCTAAATGTTTTTTCTTGTACAGAAAAAGGGTTGGAATCCACTTCTAAATTCAACTATCGGTGCATAAAATAGTTGAACTTTAACGACGAATTTTTTTGTTTTTCGAAAACTTGCGTGATTGTCCTAAAATGACGTTTATATGAGGAAATTTTCGAAAAATACCGATTTATTGTAAATAATCTAATAAAGTTCGAAATATCGAGGTTTCTAACACTTGAAACGTTACGTTAATTGTCGAGCTCATTACCGTAGATCATGTTTCAACGTAATTTGTAACTTCAAACATGGCAGATCCAAGATAACCGCCAAAACTTTCAAAAATAATCAGTTTTTCTGTTATTACTCGCTTCTGGAACTTCAATCCGGTAGAATTCATACTATTTTGTGTTTTTGACATTGCTGATTACGAATATCAAGTTAGATTTGCAAAATCAGTTTGTTTAAACAAAATTGTTTAAACAATTTACTTCAAAATTGTATTTTTTTAAACTTTTATGTCAAAATCTTATTCTACGGAAAAATTAAGTAAAAAACGTGTTTCATTTTTGAAATTACTTGTAAAACCTGCTCTCTCATTACGTATTTCTTGGCGTATTACATGGAAGTATGAACACTTTTTTCTCCTCTATTTCTCGCCAATTTAAAGCTTCACCGAAACTATGGTAAATCTACTGATTACCGAACCCACCTCCTATCACCTTGTCCTTGACATATATTATAGAGGTCACCCTCCTGAGTGACCTTCAAAAGGTTTTAGCCGTCGCTCGTTGTTTACTAAAAAGTTATTAACAAAAGAAGTTTAATGATTTTACACGAATTTTCAGTCGTCCATAATAAGCAAAAGGTTATATTTTCCGAAACTGGAGCCCCGGACACATACGCTCGGTTTCAGCCCGCTTCGCGGGAAGGCGGGGGGCTGGGCCTTCGCCCCCCGCCCCCCGCCAGAACCAGTGTAACAGATTTTTATCACCTGGTACACGGCACTGATTCCGGCGGGGGGGCGAACCCCCTGCCCCCCGCCCTCCCGCAAAGCAGGCTGAAAACGAGCTGTCCGAGGCTCCAGTTTCGGAAAATATAACCTAACCAGGTTAGGTTAGGGTAGTTTAGGTTAGGTTAAAGCCCCCTCAGGGACCTGCTACGGTGTAGCAGGTACGGGAATTGACGTTCCCGAGGTGCCCGAGTCCCACACCGGAAATCCTCTTCAGAGGAACCGGGGGTCTTGGCTTCGGCTGAGACCGCGAGGATTGGGAACCTCTATAAAAGAAACCCACGGAGCCCGGCGACTCCGAAAGGGACCTTTTTCCGTCCCCTTCGTCGGTAGGGGATGCGGCGACCCTGACTTCAAACGCCCGGTGGCACGACATCGCTAGGGAAGGATTTCTATCCTCCCTCCGTGTACCTTGGGGATTGGGGGATATCTCCTCACCCCGGGCGGGCAGGGATGCCGTCTCGGCCGGGAGAGGAGATTTCCCACGCACACCGATTGCACGCCGGTGCTCCGGCACGGTGGGCGCGGGGTGGTCCACTTGGTCTACGACCGTACGTGGTACGGAGACGGGGCCGAGTGGACGCCCCTCACTCAGTTGCTGCACCCTCGAACGTGGTCCGCGAGGCGACTGAGTGGGGGGGAGTTGGAGGTTCGGGACCGCCCGGGATCTTTCCGTGGCGGGGCCCGAGGGGCAGTGGGGTCGAGGGGCGGCGCCGTAACCTCCCTCCTTGTGAGGAAGGCTGCGCCCCCGACCCGGAGTAACACGGTATGCTGGCGCTCACGGCGGGCAGGGGCGCGCCGACTTACGGCGACGCTTACCCTTGTCCGTTCGTGGGGCCTCCCGCGTGGCGGCGCCTGCAGCGGTGCCCGGGTTGTCGGAGGCCCGGGACCCCCGAAAGCCCTGGGTTGGGAATTTCTCCTGGCCTGGGGTGAGTAAGGGGCTGGAGCTCTATGCCGGGATGTTCCATTCCCCGGCCAGTAGCATATGCCGACCCCCCGGGGGAACCCGGAGCCCAGTCTCGGAATCTTCTGGGACTGATGAGGGTACACCCGGTCGGCGGAGCCGTTGCAGGTGGTGGGATAAACCAAATATGACAGACAAAGTTTCTTTTGTGGGGAAGGAGGAGGTGGCGGACACGGCGGGGAGGGAGTGTCGGACGGGGGAGTCATCCTCCGCTCCCGTCACTCCCAGCCTGTCGCTCCGGCGCAAAGGTTCCCGAAGTAAGGGGGTGAACATCAGTCCCTCTGTGAGGGTGGAACGGTTCGCCGTTCCCTTCACGCCCGGGAGGAGCGAAAGGGGGTGGAGGACCTCCTCCGCGTCATTGCATGGGGGAAGCAGGGCGGCCTCGCCAGCCCCTTCCCTCAGCTCTCTTGCCGCGTCGGAGAACTTGGAGTTGGTGAGTGACACCGACTCTTAGGTCTCCGACACAAGCGGCAAGAGGAAGAGGGGTCACCCCTCGACGGTAGGGGACTATGTCCGCTGGGCGGAGGCGAAACGGCGCCTCATCAGCGCCGAAAAGAAGGAGGAGGAATGGAGCCAGGAAAAGGCGTTCCGTGCTTCCCTCCCCTCCGACGCTCTAAAGCGCGGAGCGCATCCGGATAGGTCGCGGGTGGAGAAGGAGCGGTTGGCGGAGTTAACCCTCCAACCCTCCACCGACATTGCCGCGACCTTCCTCGAACGGATGGCTGTGGTGGAGAGGGTCGCCGACACCTCCGGAAACCTCAAGGGGGGCTACGCTAAAGCCCTCCGAGAGGCCTCCATTGAGATGCGGGCGGCCCTCTCGGTCCTGCGGACAAGGGAGGCCGACGAGGGATCCGAGGAGAACAGAATCCTCCGCCGGAAAATTGACTCCCTGAGGGCGCAGGTGGAGGAGTTGCGGGGTCTCCTTCGAGACCCAGGAGGGGGGGCCCAATACCGACCCCCAAGGGTAAGGGAGGCAGCGGACGGGACGGAGCCCCGCCCCCCGCCCCAACCGCCAAGGTGGTCGGAAACGAGGCTGGAGAGGGCGAGGGTTCGCCTCCCCTCTCCCCCATTGCAGGGACAGGCAGAGGGGACTCGGTCCCCCCCGCCCGCGCCCCGAAAAGTGGAGGCACAGTCGGGCCTCGAGGAGCGCCTCTTTGTGCGCCTCGCGGCCCTCCTGGAGACGCGACTGGGCCCCGCCCCACGAGGGGGTGGGACACCCAGCCCTGCCAAGGCGGCGGTGCCCTCCCGCCCCCCACCGCTAAGGTCCACCACGGTGGCAAGCGGCAGCGGGGCGGGAGCAAATCCCCCCAAACAGGGGAAAGGGAAGGCGGCGAAGGGCAAGCGGGCAGGGACGACCATCCCCCTGCACCGTACCCCTTCCCCCTCCCCCGACGACCCGCGAAAGCGGCGATGCCGGTAGAGGCTCCTCCTCCCTTAAGGAGTGAGGAGACGTGGTCGCAGGTCGTCGGCCGCAAGGCGGCACAGAAGGCGCGGGAAAAGGCACGCGCGGCGCCCCAACCGGCCCCTACAGGCGGAGGGTCCCAGGTACGCTCAAAGAGCATGGGGACCCAGCCGCAGGGGAAAGGAGGCAAAAAGGGGGGAGCTCCTCCCCCTAAGCCCCCCGCGAAGGCTCCTGCAAAGTTGCCCACTAAGGCGCCCGCGAAGGCGCGGAAGCCTCCGGGGTTGGCAGCAATCGTGCTGAACGGCCCCAAGGAGGTCATGGCGGTGGCGCTCTCGACGATTAAGTCCGCAATCAAATTGGCGGACTTCGGGATCGAGAGCGTCCGCATAAAAAGGGCCGTCACGGGGGCCACCCTCATCGAGGTCCCCGGCCCCGAAGCCCAAGAGAAGGCGGATGTCCTGTCGGGTCGTATCAAAACGGCCCTACAGAGCATGGAGGTCACAGTAGCCCGCCCTTCAAAGAAGGCGGAGTTACGGGTGAAGGGCCTGGAGGACTCCCTTACCTCCGTAAAGGTAAGGGAGTCCTTAGCGCGCGTCGGAGGCTGCCCCCTAGACGCCGTAGAGCTGGGCACCATAAAAAAGGGCCCAGACGGCATGGGGGTGGCCTGGGTCCGTTGCCCTGCGACCACTGCCAATAAAGCAGCGGCACAGGGTCGGGTGCAGATCGGCTGGACGCGCGTGGGGGTGGCGCTGCTATAGCCACGCCCCCTCCAGTGCTACAAATGCCTGGAAGTTGGCCATGTCCGGCAGCGCTGCCCCAACGAGGCAGACCGCGGTAACCGGTGCTATAGGTGTGGTGAGCCCGGTCACCGCGCTCGTGATTGCCACGCCAAGGCCCCCAAGTGTCCGCTCTGCGCGGACCTGGGGCGGCCGGCGGGACACCGCCTAGGAGGCCTCTCTTGTGCCCGCAGCAAAAAGCGGGCCAAGAGGGGCGGACGGGCGGCGACGGGGGAGAAGGCGGCGCCTGACAAAGCGCCGCCCCCCACACGACAACCCCCTCTGCCGGAGCAGGAGAGGCGGTCCCGGAGGAGGCAGGGGGCAATCAGCCCCCATCAACGGGGACAGTGGTCGTGGGGGGAGTACCGGGGACGAGCGCCCCGCTCCGCCCCCACCGATGGAGATGGAGAAGGGGCGGGAGTAAACCCGCCCCCACCGAAGGATGTGGAGACCCTGGAGGAGGTCGAGATGGCCGAATAACACAACGGCCCAGAACCTCCTCCAGGCCAACCTGAACCACGTCCGACAAGCACAAGATTTATTTGTCCACAGCCTGTCGGAGCGTGGTTCTGGGTTGGGGATCGCGGCGGAGCCCTATCGAGTGCCCAGGGAAAGTCCCAACTGGGCAAACGATAGAGGGGGCTCCGTCGCGATCCACAGGTCTCCCAGCGGCAGGTCCCCTCCCATGACCCCGCTAGAGTCTGGGAGGGGATATGTGGCTGTCGAATTTGCTGACATCGCCGTGGTTGGCTGTTATGTATCGCCTAACTGGGATCTCGCACACTTTGGCGGATTCCTGGAGGAGGTGGGGGGCTGCGTTGGACGCTGCGCCCCCCACCCCGTCCTGGTCGCGGGGGACTTCAACGCAAAGTCACGCGTTTGGGGTTCCCCGCGATTAGACGCCAGGGGCGAAACCCTAGTAGAGTGGGCAGCCTCTCTGGGCCTGTGTATACTGAACACAGGCTCGGAGGGTACCTGCGTGCGGCGAGGGGGGAGTCAATTGTGGATTTGACTCTCGCTTCCCCCCCCAGCCGCGCGCATGGTATCGGGGTGGAGAGTGGAGACAGGGTCGGAGACGTCCGACCATGCGTACGTCTCCATGACCCTGTCTCCGCCCCAAGGGACGGCATCCACCAAGGGCTACCCAGGCAGCCGACCGCGGCGATGACAACGAAGGAAGTTGGACGGGGACAGGCTGATCACCAGTCTCCTCGCAGCAACGTGGGCCGAACATGGGCCCACAGATAATGTGGAGGAGGAGGCCGTCTGGCTGCGGGGCATAATGACGAACGCGTGTGACGTGTCCATGCCCCGAGCCGGAGGGCCTCCTAACCGGCGGGCAGCGTACTGATGGACGGAGGAGATCGCCGAATTACGGCGAGCCTCTGTCCACGCCAGAAGGCGCTTCCTGCGCGCCCGCCGGTCAGGGAATGCCGCGAGGATAGACGACGCCTATGGAGTCTACCGCCAAAAGCGGGACTCCATGAGACGGGCGATCGCCACCTCCAAGGAGAAGGCCTGGGAGGAACTCCTCCGGGGAGTAGACGGGGACCCCTGGGGGCGCCCATACAAGATGGTCACGGGCAAATTTCGCCCGTGGGCGTCCCCCATTACGGAATCCCTGTCTCCCCAAGAGCGGGAGAGGGTCATAGATGCCCTCTTTCCGCCAGGAGAGAGCATCAACCCTCGGGCACCTCGGCAGTTTGTTGATGCCGAGGTGCCCGAAGTCTCCCTGGAGGAGATTGCCCGGGCCCGGAAGCGCCTAGGGGGCAATAAGGCCCCCGGCCCTGACGGGATTCCGGGCAATGCGTGGGCCCAGGCCCTGGAGGTCCTGTCCCCGTACCTGAGGCAGCTCTTCACGAGCTGCCTCAGGCAGGGTAAGTTCCCCCATCCTGGAAGAAGGCCAAGTTGGTCCTTCTTCCTAAAACGGAGAAGCCCGCAGGATCGCCTTCGGCGTTCCGACCGGTGTGCTTGCTGGACGAGGTGGGGAAAATGTGCGAGAGTGTGGTGGCTTCCCGCCTCGTCCAGCACATGTCCCGGAAGTGTCCGGAACTATGCGAGGGGCAGTACGGGTTCCGTGAGGGCCGTTCAACGGTGGACGCCATCAAGGACGTTCGGGCCCTCACGGAGGCCGTTACCGCAGCTGGGGAGGGAGTGGCGGTGGCGGTATCTTTAGACATCGCCAACGCCTTTAACTCCCTCAGTTGGCCGGCCGTGGTGGAGGCGCTGGAGTATCAGCGCCTCCCTGCTTATCTCGAGGCGACGGTCCTGGACTACTTCCGGGACCGTTGGTTGGTGTACACTGGTCGGAATGGCGAAGAGATCATTAGATCTCAGTCGCGCGGTGTCTCACAGGGGTCGGTAGTTGGGCCAACCGTGTGGGACATTGCATTCGACAAGATCCTGTGGGCTCCCCTGCCTCCACGCTGCCAATGCTTCGCGTACGCCGATGATGTGCTATTGGTGGCGTGGGGGCCAGAATGAGGGGATGCGGTGAGAACCGCGGAGGATGGAGTGGCCTGCGTGGCCCGAGTTGTGCGTGCCTTAGGGCTGGAGGTGGCCCCCCACAAGTCCGAGGCCGTCTTTTTTCATGACGGCCTCCGTGGGGCCCCACCTCCAGCACAAGTGATGGTGGGAAACGTGCCCGTCTCAGTGGGGCCCAAAATAAAATATCTGGGCCTCACACTGGATGGCCAATGGTCGTTCGAGGACCACTTTGTGGAGTTGGCCCCCAGATTGGAGCGTAGGGCGGCAGCTATAAGCCGCCTCATGTCCAATCTCGGGAGCCCACAAGTGATGGCTCGTCGCCTCTATGCGGGGGCGGTCCGATCGGTGGCCCTTTACGGGGCACCGGTGTGGGCGAGCGACCTGGAGGCCAGCCGTCACGCCAAGTTAGTGGTGTGCCGCTTTGAGCGGAGGGTGGCAACCAGAGTCGCTCGCCTTTACCGGACCGTCTCCTATAGGGCGGCGACGGCTCTCGCGGGGCTGGCCCCCATTGCCCTCCTGGCGCCCGCGTACGCAGATGCGTACGAGCGGGCGCGGAGGGCAAAGGATCAGGGGGTTCGCCTGACCGCGAGAGTCAAGGAGGTCCTCGGGCGACAGGCTCGGCAAATGGCGCTGCAAGCATGGCAGCGCCAACTCTCCGATCCGAATGACACATCGGGTGGGAATGTAGCCGAGGCCATCCACCCATGTCTGACGAAGTAGCTGGACAGGGGATGGGGCGGAGTCACGTTCCGGATGGGTCAGGTACTCACCGGACATGGTTGTTTCGGTGAGTACCTGTGCAGGATATTGCGCGAGCTTGGGCCATGCTGCCACCACTGTGGCGCAGACCAGGACACGGCGCTCGTCCGCCCACGCTGGACAATGTTCCAGCGTGGGCGGACGAGCGCCGTGTCCTGGTCCATCATATTGGACGGGACCTCTCGGTGCCGGCGGTCATGAGTTCGATCGCCGAGAGCGAGAGGTCATGGAGGGAGTTCGCCTCCTACTGCGAAAGCGTGCTCTTGCAGAAGGAGGCGGCCGAACGCCTCCGGGAACCCGAGCGTCCCGGAGGATTGCGGCGTCGCGGGGGAAGGGGGTGACCGTCTTCAACGGCCCCCCCGGGGAGGGGACCTGGTTGGGCGACAGGGTGCCTTTATCCAAGCACCCTAGGGGATGAGACTGTGGGGACCGCAGTCGAACCCCTCCCTCGTGGAGACGGGGCATTTGCCTGGACGCGAGGGGTCGCTCAACCAGGTCGGCGCGTTCGGATGCATTCGCGTACAGCGGGTCATGGGCGGAGGCAGAGTGCCGGCGGGGTATTTGCCCGGGCACTCGGGTGGTGTCACGTCCTGGGAGGTGAGAACGTTGCTAACCTGGTTTCTGTGCTTACCTAGCCCTCGGTAATTAACATCAGATACTCTCTTTTGATTTAGGATCAATCTGCATACACCGACTTTACCCGGGAATGGAGAGAGTTTGGATCAACTTACAATGATGACGAGGTTATCTTTCAGAATCGAACTATGACTGTATAATTGTTGATTAATAAGATATAGTCTATGACTCTATGATGCTAGAATTATTTATTACTATATATTAAATCTAGGTAATAACGACGAAGGAAAATAATAAACATAACTGATACTAATCAAATAATTAAATAGTATAACTCAAGTAGTAACTAACCTTACGTTCGCTCTTCTAGTCCACGCTTAAAGCGGGTGAACGCTTTTGATTGCTTGAGTCAGTTCGTAAGTTTAACCAAAATTAGGGAGGTGTACATGAAATATTAACTATTAAATGATTATAACTTTATTCTTCAGTAGATGGTTCCAATTCTTCTGGAATTTCGTGTGTTACAGTGGTATTATTGGCATTGTCGATTAAGGTTACCCGAACAAATCTCTCTAATTGCATGAAGTATGAGTTTATTATTGGATCAGGTCGGAGATTCTGAATCAACTCTATTTCCTCAATAAATTCTATGTCAGATTCATCGCAAGTTAAATTGATAATTTCAGATTCCTCAGTAATAGGTTGAGGTAAAGATCCTGTTCCTGGATCCTCAGATTCAGCGGATGTATCGTCGCTTCCCGAAGGAGTATGTTGAGGAAAGTTACTGTTGGTAAGTGACGAAATTAAGGGCACCTCTTTGCCCTCAGTTGAGGTCGAAGGGACCTGATTAATGTTTCGCTCCGAATGTTGTTCAGTTTTATTAAGATTTTCCAAAAACCTTGCAAATTGTTCTCGGCGTAATCTTTGGAGGTATTCAATTCTTTCCCTTTTTCGGCGTCCAGCCCTATGGCGCCTTTTCTTTACCATCTACATAAAAACAAAATTTCTAATGTACTTAGAGCACTTTTTGCTCCTTAAAGCGAGTAAACGCTTAAGTACCTACCCTTATTCCAAAATTGTTTTCCATAACCACGATAAGTTTTCTAGATATTTTCCCTCTTTGATTCTAAATATAATAGTAAAAGGATTACAAATAAAACTGTCAATAACTGGTTCAGAAGTTGTATATTTTAATATGTTCCATGAATATTAATAATAATGATAATCTAAGGTTATTAATCAAGAGTCGTAATATAAAAAAATAATCCTGGAACCATCTGTAGCTCGGAAATGGATTAATGAAATGAATTACAGCGAATATTGCTGTGATTGCTTGGTGAAAACAAAATATAGGTAGTATAAGTATATAGGCGTACTAAAATATTTATTTCACACTTCAAAGTTCCAAATTTGGAACCTTATATTCTTCATTGTTGAATTAACGGTAAAATAAGTGGTATAAACTAATAAAATCGTATCGTAGACGGACAACTTCAAGTAGTATAAGTAAGTTAATAAAAAGTTGTAATGCAAGCGGATTAAAAGCCCACCACTATAAGGGTAAGTAGTACAAGTAAATAAGTAGTATGAATTAAATTAAAGTCATGCTACAAGCGAATTAAACGCTTGATATAATAACTTATAAGTAAAATAATAGTGATATGAATCAATGACAAAGGTATATCGCAGGCGGATAAACGCCGATTGGTATAGGTAGGAAAAAAAATGAATAAGTAGTACAACTCAATGAAAGATTTATATCATAAACGAGGTAAACGCTTAGTAGTGTAATTATAGGTAATACTAATATTCTAAGGATAATTAAAAAATGTATCATAAGCGAAATGGACGCTTAATAATATAACTATAAGTAGTAATGGATCAACAAATAAAATAATAAGGAGTGAAATAATAAGGAATTATGCTGATAATACGAGCAAATTGATGCTAGTAGTATAGTCATAAATGGTATCGCCAAGTGGTAATATAGCTGGAAATAGTATAAATAAAATGAAACTAAAAGAAGTCGGACTATCAGCGGATAAATGCCAAGTAAAATAAGGAAAGGTAGTATAACTCTTTTAAAGAATATTTTAAGGATCATATAAATGAATAATTAATTAAGGTAAAGAGGGTACAAAAGTTACAAAATGAATGATGAATTAATAAGTAAACTGTCACTGAATGTAGATATAATATAATTGTGTTACAGAGAGATTGAATACAAATGTCGTATGAATATAAAATAAAGTCGTATGAGTTGGCAAACAACAATTAAGAATAGTGGGTATACAATAAGAATTCAAACTTGGTACAAATCTACTCACAAGTGTTCGCAGGAATCTGGACCCTCAGGCCAGGAAGCATTTAACAAGCAGCAGCGAGAAATAATTGTTAAACAAACTCCACTGATTCTAACTTAGGTTGATGCCTTAGTAGCGACTCAACGCTGTAATGCAAATCAAGTAATAGCAAATTATAAATGACTGACAAGTACTGAGTTAGGTAGACGCTTTATATGCGACGTAACGCTATAAAGGAATATCGAGAAGCAAATTATAAATGACTGACAAGTACTGAGTTAGGTAGGCGCTTTATTAGCGACGTATTGCTATAAAGCGAAGTGACGAAAGTAATGATCAAATAATAAGTCAAGAGTCTTCCAAAAAGTAGTAGTAGTAGTGACGCTCCCTTGCTGCTGCACCAAGTCTTATACTAAAATTTTAGGGCTGAGTCCCTGTCGCTCGAGAAGGGGTTACAAAAAGTGGGGACCTTATAATTAAATGCAAAGTTACAATAGTAGGGAGGCTACGCCTTGATCGCTGATTGGTTCCCCGCTCTTAAAATTATTAATGGTGGGATCGAGACTTTGAAAAGTCTGGTGGGGACGATGAGCTCAATGCTTTGGTTAGATAAAATTATTTTTCTCCCAATGTTCAACATAAAATTCTCAGTACGAATTTATCGCATGAGCTGTTGGGACTTATGGTCAACAGAAATTTCTCCGTACTAAATAATCGGAACATCCGGTATGACTTTCAGTCAACTAAAATTTAACGATTAAATTTACCGAAGAGACTGTTATGTCTTTTGATTAAGACAGTGGACACCGATTATTACTTTAATCTGGCGTCAGTAAATCGCCGCCTTAAGAATTAATATTTCATGGTTCGCGTCCCGTTAATTTTTTTTTATTTTTTTTAAATTTTATTTTAATATTAAAAGTCTTTAATAAACCAATAAAAAAAATATATCTAGTTTAAAACATGAATATTGCATGATTACTATTAAAAATATGAAGAAATATAAAGTATTAGTAACAGGAGCACATAGCAAGTAAGGAAGTAAAGCCTCGAGTTTAATATATCCTGGTTCGCGCCCCGTTAATTAAATTTTTTTTTCTTTTATTTTAATATTAAAAATCTTTAATAAACCTATAAAGATAATATATCTAATTTAAAATGCGAATATTGCATGATTATTATTAAAATATGAAAAGCTATAAAGGTAACCTTACATGGTAGTAGTACGAATCAACCAATAATGATGCTAAATTATAAGTGATATTTTCTGTTAATGAAATAATCTTCAATTAACATCTTGTCCACTATATTATTCAATCCTAACAAATGAAATATTAAAATTACTAGTATGACCTACATTTCCATAACCTTATGCATTAATTATTTATAAGGTCCCATGTACCTCTGGATAATAATTTAATGCATTCAGTTAATTACTATTAGAGTAACCTTGTGTATTATACTTTAACGCACTATTGTAACGTTTCTTATTAATAATAATTATTCATATACCTTAACCTATTGATTAGTTGTTATATTAATGCTAGTCATTATAATATCTTCCATTAAATAAAATAATGAATTAGTAATTCAATACAAGTAATATTAAAATAATTAATAGCATTGCAATTTAATGCATTATAATTGTTTCTTAATTCACAAATTAGCAACTTAATGTTACAAAGCGTACGAAATGTTGTAAACGCTATGTGGTCCATACAAAATAACTAAATGCTTAAGTTTACAATTTAACGCATCATTATAATGTTCTTTATTCTACGATTAATAATCATTCATATATTTTAACTGATTAACTAAATATTATATGTATATTAATGATAGTATATTTAAATAATTACTCTTATTAAATGAATAATGAACCATAATGCCACAGCGAGCTAATAACTAATAATGTAATAATCAAATGCTTATATTAAAAGATCTATATGTTTTTCGCAATTGGTTTTTCGTTATTCATAGTTAATTATTAATTAATTAATTGATTTTAACTTAATTTGTTTAAATCCATATAACTTCTAAACTACTGATAATTTATTAAAATCTTCTACACCAAACGTATTAAAACATAATGTATAGTTGTTTAACGAATAGTGACTTTTCAATTTTTGCAATATCTCGTAAAGTAATAATGTTAAAACGACAATTGTTCCACAGGTACCATCAGACTGGCGAAAAATGGTGCTCAACGACAGTTGTTGGTCATTTCTAAATTAATGAGTTTTTCATAAATTTGATGGTACCGTTGAGTTCCTCTTATTACCCACAATATCGCTATATAATTATAAAAAATTATTTCCCAACGGATTAAATTTTCATCACTTAGTTAACAAATAAAAATTTTGACAATTTTAAAATTTCAAAATCCTACGGTCCCTTAATATCATCCATGGATTATTATTTTATGTTTCTTATTTAACTAACCTTATTCCTTTAATTACTATAAACAATAACCTATGGTTTTTTCATAACAAATGCACTCAAATGTTCTATGCATTTTTGTTATACTCGCAGATGACTATATAATCGTATAATTAAATATATCATGAATGTGATTGTTATTATAAAATTTGTTTGTTTATAACAAAATTTTATTATATTCAAAAAATGTATTTTGCTCCTATATTTTAATTGATCTCCTTAATGTAACAGTGTACATAAAATATATTGTTATAAGGACGCCCTAAATTATTTATATGTATATATATATTTATATGTATAGTATGTCTAACAGCTAACGTTATGAAATATCCAACAATTACTACAATTACAGTATTAAAACGTATTATAATGGCGTTTTAGTGGATTTTCGTTCTTATGCATGTTTTTATGGTTTTTTCATTCTTTTATATATATATAAGTCTCTCTTCCCGTTCATAAAAGGCTACTACGTAACTTAGGTAATAACTATAATTCTAAATTTAGTATATTGTATTGGTTTTACTTGTTTATGTGTTTTTTGGATTTTTCCTTTTTCCTTCTTAACTATTGATTAGCAACATTAATAATGATTAATAAAATAAAATAATAATATGTTCGATATAATAGTTGGTACCTATCGAAGGTCGGTAATTAGTTAAGTAGTGAATATGCATTTGCCGGTAACGTGTCTTATATGGTTATACATTGTCGGTAACAACTTATGATGTACCTTGGTTGACGATAAGTGTCAATGGTAAGTTATAATATTAACAATATGTTGGTAGTTTATACCGTAATTCTAGCGATTAATTCATAAATGCGTTGAATAAGCAAAAATACAATTTTTAAGGTTATTGGACATCGCAGGATGTCACAGTGGCGACCGGCGGGGCACTTGCCCGGGTCTCCATCGTCGCGGGCCCCTCTCCGAGGGTCCCTGCCTCCTCCGCACATGACGTTGGGAAGGAAGGGCGGGTGTTGAGTTGGGATCCTCAACACCTGTCGAAAAAACCACCCCCTATGGTGGGTGGTCTCCTTAGAGCGATGGTATGCCTCGCTCCTCGGAGGGGGACGGGCCTGCTAATAGCGGGCAGCGCTGGCTGTGGCGCTGAGGCCGTCATACCAGGTGGAGTGGGGCCCGGAAGAATGCTGGCGGTGTGCCCGGGCCTCACGTTTGACACCAGGGCTGGCATACGGAGGGTGGTTTAGTGAGTAAGAGCCTCACACTCCCCTCGCGCCCCGCCCAAGGGGAGCGAGGGGGCCCATGACGGGTTCCTCCTCCAAAAAAAAAAGGTTAGGTTAAAGCAGAGAATACTTTGTATTTAACTTGTTGTGCTTTTGGTTAAAGTGAAGAATACTTTGTACTTATATTAAAAGAAAGTATTCTATATATTAACGATTCACTGCTTTAAAAGACTTTCTTTCCTTTGTTCATATACATATTCATCTTTTATATCTTTCAATATTCAAAATAACTACTATATTTGCAAAATTTCTTTTGTTAATAACTTATTCATAAACAACGATCGATGACTAAAACCTAGTGCGAGTTATTCGGGAAGGTGACCTTTGTAATATATGTCAATATTATGTTTTTGGTTCGCGTAGACAGCTGAAAATTCGTGCAAAATCATTAAACTTCTTTTGTTAATAACTGTTTAGTAAACAACGACCGATGGTTAAAACTTGCACAATGTTACTCAGAAGGATGGCCTCTATAATATATGTCAAGAACAAGGTGATAGGAGGTGGGTTCGCTAATTGGTAGATTTACCAATTTTGTCATATAAACGTCATTTTAGGACAATCACGCGATTTTTTGAAAAACAAAAAAATTCGTCATTAAAGTTCAAATATTTTATGCACCGATAGTTGACTTTAGAAGTGGATTCCAACCCTTTTTCTGTACAAGAAAAAACATTTAGAAAAAAAGTCTTCAATTTTTTGGTGTTTTTTATATTTAATACGCCATATTTTTGTTCTGAGGCACGGAGGCCCAATTTTGACTTCGGAATTCGAAAGAACATACCCAAAAATAGTAAGAATCATTGTTTTGGTAAAAATATGCTACGTGATTCTTTCCGAGAATGAGGCTGGAAAATGAGCAAAGAATTCAAGCTTGTTGGGCGTTAATGGGTTAATATAAGTACAAAGTATTCTTCACTTTAACCAAAAGCACAAACAGTTAAATACAAAGTATTCTCTGCTTTAACTTAACCTAACCTAACCTAACCTGGTTAGGTTATATTTTCCGAAACTGGAGCCCCGGACACATACGCTCGTTTTCAGCCCGCTTCGCGGGAGGGCGGGAGGAGAGGCTTTGTCCTTCTCCCTGCCGGGGCCAGTGTAACAGATTTTACCGTGCAGATTTTGATCACCTGGTACACGCCATGGAACCCGGCGGGGGAAGGGGCAAAGCCTCCCGCGAAACGGGCTGAAAACGAGCGTATGTGTCCGGGGCTCCAGTTTCGGAAAATATAACCTAACCTAAACCTATTTCTGATTTAAAACTAAAATTCCATCAAATATACTCTTTCGTAAACGTATTGGTATCGTAAAATTATGCTTTATTTCTTAAACATTTTTGTTATAACTTTTTAACAAACAACGAGCGAAAGGTGAAACCTAGTGCGGGTTATTCAGGAAAGTGACCTTTGTAATATACAGGGTGAGTCAAAAAGATGGGTACTCCTGAATATCTAATAGAGGTTACGTTGTTGAAAGAAATGTTTTATACAAAAGTTGTAGGGTTCAGAGGGGGACATAAGACGGTGTCATTGGTTTGACCTTGAGTGAACGTGCCAAGGTCATATGGAGTTCAACGTCATGTTTTTAAACGGAACCCCATACTTTTTATTGCAGATTCTGATTCTTCGTCGAAAAGTAAGTAACTTTTGTCCGAAACATTTTTTTAAAAGCGCCCTCCTTATCCCGAAAACTCAAGTTCAACCTTTGGCGGACCAATGATAATACTCGCTTTATAACAGACACGGAAGTTTTTCTTTATTTTACTGTTTATCATCAGCATGTGCGTGCGTGCGTGCGTGCGTGCGTGTGTTTGTGTGTATGCGGGCGCGCGAGCGTGCGTATGCTACATGCGTGTGTTCTACATCCAGCCAACTAAGGCAAGATCGATCACAGATCCGGCCAGTTAAGGCAAGATCGATTACTGATCCAGCCAGTTAAGGCAAGATCGATTAGAGATCCAGCCAACTAAGACAAGATCGATCACTGATCCGGCCAGTTAAGGCAAGATCGATTACAGATCTGGCCGGTTAAGCCAAGATCGATTACAGATCCGGCCAGGTAAGGTAAGATCGATTACAGATCCAACCAAATAAGATAAGATCGATTACTGATCCGGCCGGTTAAGGCAAGATCGCAATAGAGATGCAGCCAGTTAAGACAAGATCGATTAGAGATCCAGCCAACTAAGACAAGATCGATCACTGATTCGGCCAGTTAAGGCAAGATCGATTACAAATCCGGTCGGTTAAGGCAAGATCGATTACAGATCCGGCCAGTTAAGGCTAGATTGGCTGCTAATCTGAAATTGTAAATAGCGTTCAGCAACCAATAACATTCTTACAGTAAGTGCTCAAATTGTAAACCATTTACGGCCTGACAATGAGCTAGTTGGTTGTAGAAGGCGGATGTGGCATTTCTGATCATTTGCGGACTAATGAGTGCAGCTTCGTCAATGATTCTTTGCTGGAGATCCTCCAATCTCGTTGGTTTAGTTTCATAAACTTTACTTTTGAGGTATCACCATAGAAAGCAATCCAACGGCGATAAATCAGGCGAACGCGGTGGCCACTCGATTTCTCCTCTTCTGCCAATCCATCGATGAGGAAATACTTTATCTAAGAAAAATCGAATATTCTTACCGTAATGTGGCCCTGCCCCGTCTTGTTGAAACCATGTGTGAACGAATTCATCATTTACGATTTGCCTGATTGCTGGGAGTATTTCATTTCTCAACATTACTTCGTATGTATCGGCTGTTAAATTGCCCTGAATAAAAAATGGACCAACTAATGTGTTATTTATTATCCCCGCCCAGACATTTAATTTTGCAGGATATTGCGTATGCGCTTCTAACATCCAATGAGGATTCTCGCGAGACCAAAATCTGCAATTATGCCTGTTGACATGGCCATTCAACTGAAAAGTTGCTTCATCCGAGAAGACTATATTGGAAACAAATGCGGGATTATCATTAATTTGCAACATCATTGTCTCACAAAAATCTACACGTCGATTGGGATCATCTTCATTGAGTTCTTGAACTAAATGCATTTTATACGGGTGGAACCTGACCTGTTTCAGTATTCTGTGCACTGACTTTTTGACTGAAGTCGTTATGCTGAGCTGCTTTGCGAGTGCTGAGATGTGGATTTTCAACAAATGATAGTGCAACAGTCAGTTGATTTTCCTCTGACGTCGCTGATCTCGGTCTTCCTGGGATTACTCGATTTTTCACTCCACCCGTTTCTGCGTAGCGTTGGATTGTTCTTTTCACGGTAGTTTTCGAAATGGGTGTGCCTCCATTGCGAAAAGTCGTTAAAAAGTTGCCTAACTTCATTATAAGACCTTTCACAATCATCCCATCCTCGCATCATTAGGAGTGCAATCCTCTTTCGTTCTAAAAGATTTGCCATTTTATAAGTGATTAGAGAATGAAATAAATAAATTCTGAGTTATTGATAATAAATGTTTTGCTGAATATTATAAAATGAAAAAAAAACTGAGTTTTGCAGGACTTCTATGATAAGGACTAAGGTACTATGTATAGTAAGGACGAATCAAGGTTGTGTTACAGATTAAAAATCAATCAAATCCAAAAATGGTGAAGGATTTTACAGATTATTGAGTTCTGATTTGTTATGTACCCAATGCTACTGTACAATCAGTGTTGCCAGTCTGCAGACGCGGCTCACTGCTCAGCGCGACGTGGTGAGGGCAAGCGAAGTGGAGAGGGTACCGCGCCGGCGCCTCTGCTCTGATATCCAATGGTAGTCATCGGGTACTTATCAAACAGTCCTCGTATGTTTAGACAATGCTGGAGGACATTTTGAACATCTCATGGAGTAGTGTAAAGCGTAGCAATCGGTCTTTTTCAGGGCCACAAGATGTGTAAAACCAATTAGCAACCTTTATGTGGTGTACACTGGATAACGCTAATGCTGACGGTAAACAGTAAAATAAAAAAAAATTCCGTGTCTGTTATAAAGCGAGTATTATCATTGGTCCGCCAAAGGTTGAACTTGAGTTTTCGGGATAAGGAGGGCGCTTTTAAAAAAATGTTTCGGACAAAAGTTACTTACTTTTCGACGAAGAATCAGAATCTGCAATAAAAAGTATGGGGTTCCGTTTAAAAACATAACGTTGAACTCCATATGACCTTGGCACGTTCACTCAAGGTCAAACCAATGACACCGTCTTATGTCCCCCTCTGAACCCTACAACTTTTGTATAAAACATTTCTTTCAACAACGTAACCCCTCTTAGATATTCAGGGGTACTCATCTTTTTGACTCACCCTGTATGTCAAACTCAAGTCCTTGCTTCGCGTGGACAGCTGAAAATTCGTGCAAAATTATTAAACTTCTTTTGTTAATAACTTTTTAATAAACAACGAGCGACGGCTAAAACCTCTTGAAGGTCACTCAGGGAAGTGACCTCTACAATATATGTCAAGGTCAAGGTCATTGAGGCAGGGTCCGTTATTGTATATATTTACCTTTTGTAACATATTTCGTGGTGATCCAATAAACGAAGAAGGAAGTATTCATTTTTCCATATGTCCATTTAAATTATTCGCCATAGTTTGCATATAATCTTTTAATCCTTGATATGTTTCAGTGCGTAATTCTTTTTGATGAGCTTTGCAATAATCTGTTGTATCCGTTTCAATTTTTACATAACTATCTACAAGCCACTGTTAAAATAAACAACGTCCTAATAAAAGAACATTAAATTCATCACGAATAGCCATACGATATTTAATATACTGTCCACGAGTTATTTATTTATTACTATTTACTTTTGTTAAATTACAATGCCATCCTTGAGTACCATATGGATAAAACAGTGGATATATCCATGGTTCAACATTTGTATCCATCAAGAGACACGGTAGTGTCTCGCGCCAAGTATACGCGCAGCGAGACCGCACCGTGACTCTTTCGTAGACACTCAGATTATTATTAAATCTCAATAACCGCTGGACGGATCAACTTCTAAGTCGACTCAATGGATAACTTGGGGTCGAAGTATATATTGAATGCTTTATTCTTCCCCTTGAGGTTTGAAGGCGCTTTAAGGGAGCGTTCCCGAACCCTTTACATCATACTTCACTTTTCCCTTCCCCTTACAATCTTTCTTTCACTACCCTGGCCTTTTCCGACCTTACAATTTTTTCTAACCTATCACCCTCCCCTTATCTCTCATCTTCTTTTCCTTCTTGTCCTTCCACATCCTCTCTCTTTCTTCACTCCTCCTCGCCTCCATTCTCCTTCGTCCTCATTCTGTCCTCTCTTTCTTCTTCCTTACTCTCTTTCCTTGTCCACCTTCTTCTGTAACCATAAACTTAAAATAATACTTTTCCTTCTCTATCTTTCCTTTTCCTTCTTCACCCTCCCCGCTGTCCCTTTTACCCCTCTTCTTCTCTTCCTCCTCTCTCTTCCCCCTTCCCTACTTCTTCCTCCTCAATTCTCGTTTATCTATCCTCTCTCTTCTCTCTTTCTCTTTCTCTACTTCTTCATCACCACCTCCTGCTCCTTCTTATCCCATATCCATTTTACCTCTTCTATCTCTATCATCCTATTCTCTACTCTCACTTCCTTCCACTTTGCTCTCTCCTCTCTCGCTCTCTCCAACAACTTCCATCTTATTTTGCTGTCCTCCATAGTTAAGTCCTCATCTATCCCTACTCCCCATCTCTTCCATGCTTCCCCTCTAATCTCCAACAACTCTTCTTTATCTCCCTTCCTCATCTCCACTATCAAAACCCATTTTCCTCCTTCCCCTCTTCTTTCTTCTACCTCGCCTATCTCCGCCTCTCTCCCTAGTAGTTCCTCCATCATCTTCTCTACTGTGCCCCTCCTCACTCCTCTATTCTCACCCTCTATTCCCCTGCATACTACCTTATTTATCCTCCCCTTTCTTCTTTCTATTTCCTCCCTTTTTCTCCTCTCTCTCTCCTCCCGCTCCTTCTCTTCTCTCCTTCTTCTCTCTCTTTCCTCCAACCGTTCCCTCTCCTCTCTTCTTCTCTCTCTTTCCTCTAACCTCCTCCTTATCTCCTCTCTCCCTCTTCTTTCCACCTCCCTCTTCCTCTCTATCTCCTTCTCCTTCCCTCTTTCTTCTTCACTCCTTTCCACCTCTCTCCACCATTCCTCTTCTTCATCTTCCACCGCTTCTTCCTCTTCTTTCTTCTTCTTCATCTCCTCTCCTTCCTCACTGCTCTCCTCTCCACTCTCTTCTCACTTTCCCTCCACACTTTTTTCTTCTTTTGTCCCTTTCACCTCTTCACTCTTCTTCCTCGCCTCTCTCTCTTGTCTTTCATCTCTTTCTCCTCTCTGCTTCATCTCCTCCTCCTCTCTCCTCTCCTCTTCTTCTCTCCTCACCTCCCTCCTGCTTCCCTCTGCTCCTTCTATCTCTTTTCCCTTTCTTTCTCCCGCTTCGTCCTTTCTTCTTCCCTCTCCTTCAGCCCTTTCACCATCTCCATCGTCTTTCCTATTATCTCCATCATCCTACCCATCATCTCCTTCATCTCCTTCATCTCCTTTATTTCCTTTCTGACCTTTTTTGCTCCTTCCATTTTCTTTTCACCTTCCTCTTCTCATTCTCACTAATCTCACTTCTTACTGCTCCTCTAACCTTTTCACCTTTATCTCCTTCTCACCTTTTCTAACTTCTATGCCGGTACTTCCTCTAGCACGTGTCGAACATCGATCACGCATTCGATTCAACCCTCGATTCTTACCACCTGTCGCCCTCTTCCGAGTGTTTCCCCTACTATTCTCCTTCCTACTGCCTTCTTCCTTCTTACCTCTTGTTCTTCTACCCTCGATCGATCGCTCGATCGCGCGTTCGATTTCCATCTTCGAACCACTCTTCCTGTCGCCCTCTTCCGAGTACACTACTTATTACCTCCTTCTGTCTGTATTATTTCATGCCTTCCTCGTAATTCTCCTTTCTTGCGAAGTCATTTCCCCTCTCTCACCTCTCTTCCTCTGCTCTCCCCGCTCTCCTCTCTTCCTCTTCTCTTTCATCTCCTCCTCTCCTCTCTCATCTCCTCCAGGCCTCCTCTCTTCTCCACTCTTTCTTTACACTTTCTCTTCTCTCTCCGTCCCCATCACTTTCCTAGCCGATCTCCTCTTCCTCACGAAGCCCCGCTCACTGACTTCCACATCATTGCACTCTTTCTCCTCTCCTCCTTCTCTCTTTTCTTCTCCTCCATGTCCCCTATCTCCTCCACCCTTTCTCTTCCCTTCCTCACATTCTCTTCTCCATCCGACTCCTTATCTCCTCTCACTCTTCATTTTCTTACGGAGCACTCTTTCACACTTCTATCTCACCTTCCGCCATCTTGGCTTCCTCGAGTCGAATTATATAATAAAAGTGTTTTTATTTTTCTTCTCCGTGCCCTACGAGCGGAGATATGGCGATGCAAAGTCTGAAATTGGAAAATGTCATTTAAGAAACGTCGTCGTCGTCGTCATAGTCGTTTGTACAGTTCGTTCTTTTTCGTCGAGATGGCAACAGCTCCGTTTATACCGACCGGCGGAGATGCTGTTGGTATATCCGTGTGACTCACACAACAATCATATGTAGAGGCTCTATATTAGAAAACTAACTTATCGACCCGACCGTCATATGTAAGTCACACGGATATACGGACAGCATCTCCGCCGATCGGTGTACCACAAGTGTACGACGCAATGTAGTGCAAGAAGTTGGAGTGAGAAAAGATATATTTGCGAGAGAACGAGTGAGTGAGTGAGTGAGAGAGCGAGAGGGCGAGTGAGTGAGAGGGCGAGAGAGAGAGAGAGGGAGAGAGAGAGAGAATGAGAGAGCAAGTGAATGAGAGAGCGAGTGAATGAGAGAGCGAGTGAATGAGAGAGCAAGAGGACGTGAGTGAAAAGACGACGTCGTCGACGACGTCGACGACGACGACGACGACGACGTTACACCACGTTGATGATGATAGAGAGTGAGAGAGCGAGAGAGCCAGAGGACAAGAGAGCAAGTGAATGAGAGAGCGAGAGAGCCAGCGAATGAGAGACCGAGAGGGCATGAGTGAGAGGACCACGTCGACTACGACGACGACGAGGAGCTCAAAGCAATACGAGATTCAGCGTTTGAAAAATGTTTTGAGGACTTACGCGTTGGCACATGTGTATTGCATTCGATGGGACCTATTTTGAAGGTGACAAAATCAATATTGATGAATAAACAAGTAATTTGTGTTTTATTAACTAATTCTGGATACTTTTTTTACAGAATGTATATTTATATTTATTTATTAAACGAAATAAAAAACGACGGGGTAAACTCTTTTTTCTTGCATATATTGACTTCTGTGCATAAATATACTTAATATAATTTTATATTTTATAAACATGTAAGTTAATACTTTTAAAAATCTTGACTGACAGGACTATGGCTTTTATCTTCTCATATATTATAAAAAAGAATAACATACTTCACACTACAAAATGTGTGAAATCACAACAAAATTACCTTTTTAAAAAAAGGTACAAAAAAGCGCCAAGTATACGCGCCTGAAGTTCTTTCAAAAACGGACTATAAAAAACTAATGATATGAACAACTGCGCCAACTACAATGGTTATTTATGCGAACCAGAAAATCTATTACTTTAATCTTATTCTTTGACCGATATTCATTGCGTTGATTCTGATTTAAGACCATCTTAAGTACAATCATAAGATATTTGAAACCAATCACACAGTCGTATTAACATCTTAAGACATTACTTCAGATCGTCTGGAAATAAGAACAGACTATGAATACTAGCCTTTGCTATTAAAAAATAAAAGACATAATAATATTAAGCAGATATTTTTATACGAATAAATATTTTAAAACATAGAAATATATTTCTTAATACAAATAAGTGTTTTTTTTCAAAATACTTGGCGCTGCTAAACCGAATCATTATGTTAATTGCCTCATTCTCTTTCTTTCTCTCTTTTGAATGCGTGCACGTGTGTGTATGTGTGTGACATTAGAATTAAGCATAGAATAAGTTCAACTACATTTGTACATATATGTATTTCAGCGAGTTGTTATGTAATTTAGAGTTTAAGGAAATTATTGTAATCTTTAGATTATTTAAATGAGACAACTTTTTATTCGGTTTAGCAGCGTCAAGTATTTTGAAAAAAAACACTTATTTGTATTAATACATATACTTCTATGTATTAAAATATTTATTCGTATAAAAATATCTGCTTAACCCATTAACGCCCAACAAGCTCGAATTCTTTGCTCATTTTCCAGCCTCATTCTCGGAAAGAATCACGAAGCATATTTTTACCAAAACAATGGTTCTTACTATTTTTGGGTGTGCTCTTTCGAATTCCGAGGTCAAAATTGAGCCTCCGTGTTTCAGAATAAAAATATGGCGTATTAAATAGAAAAAATCACCAAAAATTGAAGACTTTTTTTTCTAAATGTTTTTTCTTGTACAGAAAAAGAGTTGCAATCCACTTCTAACTTCAACTATCGGTGCATAAAATAGTTGAACTTTAACGACGAATTTTTTTTGTTTTTCGAAAAATCGCATGATTGTCCTAAAAGTACGTTCATATGAGGAAATTTTCGAAAAATACTGATTTATTGTAAATAATCTAATAAAGTTCGAAATATCGAGGTTTCTGACACTTGAAACGTTACCACTTGTTGAGCTCATTACCGTAGATCATGTTTCAACGTAATTTGTAACTTCAAACATGGCAGATCCAAGATGGTCGCCAAGAATTTCAAAAATAATTAGTTTTTCTGGTATTACTCGCTTCTAGAACTTCAATCCGGTAGAATTCATACTATTTTGTGTTTTTGACATTGCTGATTACGAATATCAAGTTAGAATTGCAAAATTAGTTTGTTTAAACAAAATTGTTTAAACAATTTACTTCAAAATTGTATTTTTTTAAAACTATTATGCCAAAATCTTATTCTACGGAAAAAATTACGTAAGAAACGTGTTTCATTTTTGAAATTACTTGTAAAGCCTGCTCTCTCATTACGTATCTCTTGGCGTATCACATGGAAGTATGAACACTTTTTTCTCCGCTATTTCTCGTCAATTTACAGCTTCATCGAAAATATATTGGGAGAACTAGAGCATATTTCCGACTTATTTTTTTCCGTTCATCAGTATCATCATCATGTAGTCATCTTCATCATTATCATTATCATTATAAATATTATATTCATCACAGTCGTAATCAATATTTTAATATTATTATAGTTATTATTATTTAATAATTTATTATTTAATAATTGATAGATTAACAATTTAATTTTTGCAATACTAACCTATTGTACAAATATTATTAATAGTAATTGTTAAGGCGATCCTGGAGTTGCTAGTGAACTATTTTTTCACTAGCTCTCGTTACAGCGACCGTCCGCTAGCGACCCCACCGACAGACTTGACAACTACCGACAGAATTGCTGGCGAAATCACTGAAATGTATATATACTGGAATGGGAACTGGGCTGCCTAAAGCGAGCCGACAGAGAGGAAATTTGGGGTCAGCCCGTCTTTGTCGTACAGTCACGTTCAAAAGTTTGTACTTAACCTAAAGATATTTCATACCACTGTCAACTAGTACACTTGAGATAAACTTTTGTCACCGCCTGTACTTCCAGAGTTTGCGCAGGCGCAACGACGAAGAGAGTGAGAGAGCCTGACCCCAAACTCTTCTGTCTCTGGCTTGTTTTCCGCTCATGGGCTTGATAAACTAGTTCCCATTCCAGTATATATACAGGGTGACAAGTATTGTTTAGGCAGAGAAAAAGTTGAATATCGCGAGCAGAAGTTGTGTGGGGGCGTTGCTAGTCTGCCAGTGAGATAGTCATACAAAAGGTAAACAATAGACAGAGTTTGGCTTTATTTACACTATGGCGTGCAAACAGCAATATTCGATTGAAGACCGCATTTTTCTCGTGAAAACTTATTATAAAGTAGGTGAAAACATCACAGAATTGCTCCGCAAGTGGTCCACAGCATTCAAGAACCGGCTAAAACCATCTCGGAATACAATCATCAATTTAATACACAAATTTGAAGAAACTGGTTCTGTCCTTGATGCCTATAAGGGAAATGTTGGGCCAACAGTTACTGCAAGGACAGAAGAAACTATCGAGAGAGCCCGAGTCATGATCGACGAGAGTCCATCAACATCCTGCCGTCAATTAGCCAGCCAGCTCGAAGTGAGCAGAGAGACTGCAAGAAAAATCATGAAAAAGGACTTGTCTTTGTTTCCATACAAAATCCAGACAATCCAGCAACTCAACGAGCTTCAATAACTCAAAGACTGGACTTCGCCAACACATTCATTGACCAATATGATAATAGCCAGATCGATCCCAACTTTATTTGGTTCAGTGACGAGGCCCATTTATGGCTGGATGGCTATGTCAATCGCCAGAATTACCGTTTTTGGGGCTCAGAGAAATCACAATTTTTTGTTATTGGACCAGGTCGGGGAATCAACTCTATTTCCTAAATAAATTCTATGTCAGATTCATCGCAAGTTAAATTGATAATTTCAGATTCCTCAGTAATAGGTTGAGGTAAAGATCCTGTTCCTGGATCCTCAGATTCAGCGGATGTATCGTAGCTTCCCGAAGGAGTATGTTGAGGAAAGTTACTGTTGGTAAGCGACGATATTAAGGGCACCTCTTTGCCCTCAGTTGAAGTCGAAGGGACCTGATTAATGTTTCGCTCCGAATGTTGTTCAGGTGTCACGTCCGGGGAAGTAAGAATGTAGACGATCAGGTACCTGTCCCAAATCTACCCCTCAAGTGATTTGATTTCAGGTGCTCTCTTTTGATTATGGGTCAATCTGCATACACCGACTTTACCCGGGAATGGAGAGAGCTTGCGATTAACTCTTACGGTGATGAAATCGTGATTGTCAAAAGGAAAATATTGTAATCAATATTTGATTGTAACTTGGTATCTCCCTATTATCTAATAAATGAAAACTGAATTTAAATTATTATCTCTTTTAATTCTTCAACAAAATTATGGTATAAGAATAGGAAAATATTGGAAAAGGAAGTCGTAGCGTAATGTCGCTGTGTAGTGTATGACAGTAGTATAATATAGAAATAAGGGCGTCACTTCGCTCTTGCTAATGGAAAAATGAAAAGGATGAGCAATAATAATGCTCATATGCAAAGGATTGATAAAATAAAATATCTCAAAAGAAAAGTAGGCAGGTTACTATGCCTTTCTTTAAGTGGAATGTAACACAAAGTAAGGAGACGAGCACTTTTATGCTCATACACGGTGATGGAGTTGAAGAATAAAGTAATGATTTAAAACAAATTAATATAGATTGTAATTCGTTATTAACTGTTATTCATAATTTCGTAATGCTTTATTTGGTAATTAAATAAAATATACCTCCTGTGACTAAATTGAATGTATCAGGTAGAATATATAATGATTTGGTCAGACGTAGTATACATAAGGAATTGGTCAGACGAATGAATCTATGTTCGTGCTTAACAATACAATAAACGAAAATTATGTACTTTATTAAACTTAAATATTGTTAGTGATATACTGTAACAAGATTAAAATTATTAATTCACCGTGCACTGCCTTATGGTAAGTCAGCAATTCCTTAATATTGTCACTAGCGTAATTGTCACTAGCGTAAGTCGTACTATTGTCACTAGTGTGAGTTATTAAACTTAAATCTTGTTAGTGATATACTGTAACCACAATTAAAGTTATTAATTCACCGTGCACTGCCTTATGGTAAGTCAGCAATTCCTTAATATTGTCACTAGCGTAATTGTCACTATCGTAATTGTCACTAGCGTAAGTCGTACTATTGTCACTAGTGTGAGTCGAACTTTTTACCATGCTCACTTGATTTAAGTACACAAATGTAATAGACTTGTAATGCAAATGTTAAATTAATGTTTATAATCGAATTATCCTTCAAATAATGGTATGATTTGATTTTAATTCACTTAAATATTAAATGCGACTTAATTGTGTAATGAGGCATATATGTTCTTATACCGAGCTAAAGGAGGAGAAAATGGCGGCTATACACGCCGTGGTACATGACAGGTATGGAAGCGAATGTTCGCCCACGAATGTTTTCAAAGGATAAATCACAGCGAATGAAGTCGCTGTTAATGGTATTCAAAGGGAGAAAGCGAATTAACGCTTTTAATATAATTGAAATAAATGGGTATGCCTCGCACAAATAAATTGATATAATTAATGCATTCATGCACTATATATTCAATATAGGATGACGCTTCGCTGCGAATTTACGCTGGCGAGCGATTCTGAACAAAAGTTAAAGTTAAATTATGGTTCATTGCAACTGTTATACCATTAACATTATTCTCAATGATTAAACAATAATAATTGAAGGGTATATTTAATGAACAATCAAATTAATCAAAAGTTTATTACTAAAATCAAGTGTAATATAGAAGTTGGTTACAATATGAATATATGTGTTACTTGAAATAATTTTATTCACAAATGTCATATAAATCTGAACCCTCACGCCAGTAATTGTTTCACAACTAATTATAAATCGAAAATATTAAGTAACTGTAAGTGTAATAATGTATTGAAGCTTTATAAATCTGTCAAAATGTGTAGTATGTATATGGAGTACAAGTATAACGTTCCATAAGAGCAGCGAGTATAAAATAATTAAATAAATCTACTCACAAGCGTTCGCACAGATCTAACCCTCAGGTCGGGAAGCACTTGATGATGTAGCAGCAAAAGAATAAGTCAATCAGACTTCGGTAATAACTCGAACTTCACTGGCTCTACGTTATATTTTACGCTTAGTTAGCGAATTTACGCTAGCTAGCGACTCCAATAGTAGTCGTAATTATAATTAATTAAAAGTAAGTGTAGTCTAAAAAAAAAAAGGTCTAAGTCAAGTTCATAAAAGGTAGTGGTTTCTCTGGCTGCTGCACCATGTTATATACTCGAAAATCATGATGCGTGGGGACAGGGTCCCTGTAGCTCGAGAAGGGATTACAATAAGTGGGGACGCTACGGTTAAAGCAAAAACTAAAATAGTAGGGAGACTCTGCCCACTTAACTCATTGGTTCTTCGTTTTCGAAGCTTCTTATGGTGGGATCGAAAATTTAAGTGGTGGGATTAGTCTCACGGTGCGTCTAGTGGGGACGATGAGCTCAACGGTGAGCTCAACGCTTACAAAAGATAAACGTATTTTGACGCGTAAGTTCAACATGAAGTTCTCAGTACAGAATTATCGCTCATCTGTTATGCTTTTTAATCAACCGGAGTTTCTCCGAATCAAATGGCAGCTGCAACTTCCTGCCGATATGTCTTGCTCGAGATATCTATTCACCCTTTGATTAAGACAGCGGTCTTGGATTATTATTTCAATCAGGTGCCGACAAGTCACCGTCTTTTACAATTAGTCATCATGAAATAATATTCCGTTGTAAATTTAAATCTTTATTCCTCTGTTACTTAACGTTGTGTTCACTGTCTTATTCAAATTAATATTCAAATAATTCTGTAATGCTCACAAATTTAATTCTTAAAATTATAACGCTTGACATATGCATTTTATATGCTCATAGTCCTATGCATGAATTATTATAAGACCTTGCATACGCCTACTTAATAATATAACGCACTCAGTGAAATTATAAATTATTGTAAAATCAATTATTGGTTGAGTGAGATTTATAAGTTTATTAAATGATCTGAAAAATAATTTAGATATTTAATACATTATAAAGGCTCATAACCAATAATTGATTACAATAATATAATATATTATTTCACTGATGCGTTATATTATTAAGTAGACGTATGCAGGGTCTTATAATAATTCATGCATAAGACTAGAGCATATAAATGCATATGTCAAGCGTTATAATTTTAAGGATTAAATTTGTGAGCATTACAGAATTATTTAAATATTAATTTGAATAAGACAGTGAACACAGCGTTAAGTAACAAAGGAATAAAGATTTAAATTCACGAAGGAATATTATTTCATGATGACTAATTGTAAAAGACGGTGACTTGTCGGCACCTGATTGAAATAATAATCCAAGACCGCTGTCTTAATCAAAGGTTGAATAGATATCTCGAGCAAGACATATCGCAGAAGTTGCAGCTGCCATTTGATTCGGAGAAACTCCGGTTGATTAAAAAGCATAACAGATGAGCGATAATTCTGTACTGCGAATTTCATGTTGAACTTACGCGTCAAAATACGTTTATCTTTTGTAAGCGTTGAGCTCACCGTTGAGCTCATCGTCCCCACTAGACGCACCGTGAGACAATCCCACCACTTAAGTTTTCGATCCCACCATAAGAATCTTCGAAAACGAAGAACCAATGAGTTAAGTGGGCAGAGCCTCCCTACTATTTTAGTTTTTGCTTTAACCGTAGCGTCCCCACTTATTGTAATCCCTTCTCGAGCTACAGGGACCCTGTCCCCACGCATCATAATTTTGAGTATATAACGTGATGCAGCAGCCAGAGAATCAACTCACACTTTTATACACTACCTTTTTAGACCTTTTACACTGTACCTTTTTGACGACCCTTTTAGACTACACTTACTTTAATTAATTATTGGAGTCGCTAGCTAGCGTAAATTCGCTAACTAAGCGTAAAATATAACGTAGAGCCAGTGAAGTTTGAGTTATTACCAAAGTCTGATTGACTTATTCTTTTGCTGCTACATCATCAAGTGCTTCCTGACCTGAGGGTTAGATTTGTGCGAACGCTTGTGAGTAGATTTATTTAATTATTTTATACTCGCTGCTCTTATGGAACGTTATACTTGTACTCCATATACATACTACACATTTTGACAGATTTATAAAGTTTCAATACATTATTATATTACAGTTACTTAATATTTTCGAATTATAATTAGTTGTGAAACAATTACTGGCCTGAGGGTTCAGATTTATATGACATTTGCGAATAAAATTATTTCAAGTAACACATATATTCATATTGTAACCAACTTCTATATTACACTTGAATTTAGTAATAAACTTTTGATTAATTTAATTGTTCATTAAATATACCCTTCAATTATTATTGTTTAATCATTGAGAATAATGTTAGTGGTACAACAGTTGCAATTAACCATAATTTAACTTTAACTTTTGTTCAGAATCGCTCGCCAGCGTAAATTCGCAGCGAAGCGTCATCCTATATTGAATATATAGTGCATGAATGCATTAATTATATCAATTTATTTGTGCGAGGCATACCCATTTATTTCAATTATATTTAAAGCGTTAAATCGCTTTTTCCCTTTTGAATACCATTAACAGCGACTTCATTCGCTGTGAGTTATCCTTTGAAAACAGTCGAGAGCGAACATTCGCTTCCATACCTGTCATATACCACGGCGTGTATAGCCGCCATTTTCTCATCCTTTAGCTCGGTATACGAACATATATGCCTCATTACACAATTAAGTCGTATTTAATATTTAAGTGAATTAAAATCAAATCATACCATTATTTGAAGGATAATTCGATTATAAACATTAATTTAACATTTGCATTACAAGTTTATTACATTTGTGTACTTAAATCAAGTGAGCATGGTAAAAAGTTCGACTCACACTAGTGACAATAGTACGACTTACGCTAGTGACAATTACGATAGTGACAATTACGCTAGTGACAATATTAAGGAATTGCTGACTTACCATAAGGCAGTGCACGGTGAATTAATAATTTTAATCTTGGTTACAGTATATCACTAACAAGATTTAAGTTTAATAAATTACATAATTTTCGTTTATTGTATTGTTAAGCACGAACATAGATTCATTCGTCTGACCAATTCCTTATGTATACTACGTCTGACCAAATCATTATATATTCTACCTGATACATTCAATTTAGTCACAGGAGGTATATTTTATTTAATTACCAAATAAAGCATTACGAAATTATGAATAACAGTTAATAACGAATTAGAATCTATATTAATTTGTTTAAATCATTATTTTATTCTTCAACTCCATCACCGTGTATGAGCATAAAAGTGCTCGTCTCCTTACTTTGTGTTACATTCCACTTAAAGAAAGGCATAGTAACCTGCCTACTTTTCTTTTGAGATATTTTATTTTATCAATCCTTTGCATATGAGCATTATTATTGCTCATCCTTTTCATTTTTCCATTAGTAAGAGCGAAGGACGCCCTTATTTCATATTATACACTGTCATACACTACACAGCGACATTACGCTACGACTTCCTTTTCCAATATTTTCCTATTCTTATACCATAATTTTGTTGAAGAATTAAAAGAGATAATAATTTAAATTCAGTTTTCATATATTAGATAATAGAGAGATATCAAGTTACAATCAATATTGATTACAATATTTTCCTTTTGACAATCACGATTTCATCACCGTAAGAGTTAATCGCAAGCTCTCTCCATTCCCGGGTAAAGTCGGTGTATGCAGATTGACCCATAATCAAAAGAGAGCACCTGAAATCAAATCACCTGAGGGATAGATTTGGGACAGGTACCTGATCGTCTTACATGCGGCAGCAATCGTATCCTACGAGAGCGCATGCAGGTGCACTCAATGAAGGTGTCAAGAGTCCAGGAGATGGCTGTGGTGGTGTCCATGTTGATTGCTAGCCAACGACTGGTGCTGGAAGCGCTGGCGCGTGCCTATAAACTATATTATTAGCCGGGTGGTGGGGGTTTGTTTCCCCCGCGCGGCGCGTAGCTTAATCTCGTGTACAAATTTTAGACCCTAATTTTATCCTATCGCTATTTTAACATTATGATTATCTAGTTTTTCGCGATTCGGTACGGACCTACATATTGGTCCCTAGTTTCCCTTTCGTCGGTTCTTTCAGGAGGTAGACATTATCTCCCACCCTGAAATCCACGAGGGTTCGCCCTCGAATCATAAGTATTTCCTTAGATCGTATTTTTAGCTTATATTAAATTTTTCGCGGGCATGCTGTTTGCGCATTTCTAAAGTTTGTCAAAGAGGCTTGGATGAGGTAATCGGAGTACGCCTACATTTGGTTCGTTCTCTAGTTGTACATCGCTGGAGGGTGCGCGTGCGATTTTTTCCGAACACGAGTTCTGGGTGTGTGTACTGAGTACCCTCGTGCAACGCTTGTATTATAAGGAAAACGTAAGCGAGGTTTTCAAAATGTTCGTCCCATTCGTGATTCTTATCGGTAATTTGTTTAGGTACTCCCAGAGAACGTGGTGCGAAACCGTTCTATAGACCCGTTTCGATTGCGGGACGGTAACGCGGTCGTCTTGTATTGAGTAATCCCGGAACTTGGCGCGCAATGTTGCGCCATGAGGCTACTAACGAAATTCGTGCCTTGATCGGTCAAGACGCTTGCGGGGCCCCATAGATGCATACGAATTCGCTTACGAAAGCTTCGGCTTATATCAAGCAAGCAGTTGCGTGTTTTAGGGGGATGGCAAGGGAGTAATTTTAGTGAGCAGATCCTGGATTGTGAAGGAGTAACTGTTTTCCTGTCCTGGTGACCGGGAGTGGACCCATAATATCCATAAATATTTTATCGAACGCGTTACCAGGGGGTCCCGTCAATATCATGGGCTGACGGGTTTTTACTCGTACCAGTTTCTTTAGTTGACAGTCCTCTACAGTCCCGGAGAATTCCTGTACGTCCTCTCTTTCAGGCGAGGCAAAAGTATTTAAATATTTAATTCGATTATACGTTTTTTGTCCTCCTTTATGTCCTCCTATCGCGGTCGAGTGATTTCTGCGATGATGCGCGGCTTTATCTGAGTGGGCTGGCTCTGTGATTTGATTCGAGCAAACAATAATTCTGGTAGGCGAAGTGCAGAAACACGTTCTTAGAATGTTTATGCAACGTTTTCCATGGCACAGATTTTCAATATCCCCCTTAGAAATGGAGACAGTTTTAGTAAAAATTTAAATTCCCATCGTTACGTCTAAACAGCGAATGTAGAGCCTCTTTTATGGTTTCTACCTGGGTTATAGCTGATAACGGGCGAATCTTTGATGAGCAATGCGATTAGGTATTTGCCTCCGATTTTCGTTACTTTTGCCTCGTCCTAACGTTCCGTCCTTTATCTGGGTAAGTTTAATTGGTTTCCTTCAATTTAAACGGCGCGCTCCGCTGTTCGCACGTGATCCTTGGCTGAGTTATGAAGATTACAATATTTATCTTTTCTGGTGGTTTAAGGTTATCTCGGACTTCGATGAGTCGGCCTTTTGTTGAAAAAGGTACGTTGATGGGAATCAAAGATTGGGCCGTCTCCCCTCACTTTCGGCTGTCGGCTGTCGTTTCCTCGCCGGAAGGAAACGATTTCGTTCCTATCACTGTCGGTTCGTTTCGGGTTGTTCCCTGGAGTCTCGTCGGTCTGGAACGTTTGGAGGAGAAGCATGTGAATAGTGATTATCGGAGTTCTCGGATACGGAGAGGGGGAGAACCTTTTGGGTGGTCCGGGTTCCTAAGAGAGAGCGTCGCCGTTAGCGTTTATCCTTCCAGCTTTATAAACAACTTCAAATACTCGTACTCGGCGAGTTTCACCGCCATTGAACAGCCCTTGAAGTAGGGTCTTTAACGGAATGGCAGCAGACTAGCGGCCTATGATCGGTTACCAGAGTGAAACTTAAGGCCATATACATAAGGTCTAAAGTAATTGACGCTGTAAACAATAGGCGGAGCAGTTCCTTTTCGATTGTAGAATAGTTTTTGTTCGCTGTATTCAATAGACGCGAAGTGTAAGTATCGTAGTCCTCCTAATTGCTCCTTGACTCAATATTTCCCCGCTATAGCTACCCCCGATGCAACTCGGTGGTGACGAACAAAAGTTCGTGAAGTCAGGGTACTGTAGGATGGGTTCCCGAACAAAGAGCGTCTCGCAATGCACAAATGCGTTGGTCTTGCGCCCGATTCCCAAAACAAATGCGATATCCTTTTTCCAGGAGGTTCGTAGAAGCGGTTTTACTATTTTTGAAAAAGTTAGGAATGAAACGACGGTATAACCCGCTAGGCCAAGAAATTGGTTTGATTTTTTCGCATTGCTGGTCTCGTCGGAAAGTTCTGCACGGCTTATCTTTTTCGGGTCCGGTTTTACTTCCGACTCACCAATTACATGTCCGAGTATGTAACCTCTCTGCGAAGGAATTCCGCACTTGTCGGGTTGTAGTTGCAACCCTGCGGCTTCTTAAACTTATTCTGCTAGTTAAGGAATTTTACAAAATGTTCTGTAACGAACAGGAGTAAAATGAAATACGTCCAGGTAAAACGAATGCTTCGATAACCCTGTAGGCCCCTCCAGTAACTAGATTTCATGAGCATTTGAAACGTCGCCGGGCGCATTTTTGAGACCAAAGGGCCATTCGTTTAATTCGTAGTGGCCGTATGGTATTGAAAAAAGCAGTTTGTGCGCGTCGAACTCATGCATCAGTATTTGGTGAAATCCTGAGGCTAGGTTCGAAAAACCGCTGAAGTATTTGGCGGCTTCCTAGCTGGTCGAGGATATTCTGTGATGTTAGGTTTATGGAGAAGTTGTCGCCACACTGTTTTTTCGTTTAAAGGAGCACGGTAATCACAATGACCATGCGCCAACGTTTATTACCCTTCGAGTCGGGTTTTCTTGGCACAAATCCATACGGGGGAGTTATATGGAGAGGTAGATAGTTTATTATGTCATTGTCTAGGAGTTCTTGAAATTTGTTTGTCCTGTTTCTTCTTGTGAAATTGGCGGGAACCGGTGTCACGTCCGGGGAAGTGAGAATGT